>NC_061114.1:221933889-221935289 GCF_002878395.1 Capsicum annuum | reverse complement strand
ACTACATGCACACATGCACATGGACTAGGATAGAATATATATAAAACCCACACACACACGGAAAAAAGAAAAAGAAAAAACCACTACAACTACATATATATAAAACACACACACACACGGCAAAAAGAAGAAGAAAAATCAAGGAAGAAAAAAAAAATATAAGAAGGAGAGTTTGAGTTTGAAGTTCCGGTTGAGTTTTCGGTGACGTCCATCGGGTTTCTCTTTTAATTAATTCATTGTTCAGGTTTTTTTTTTCTCATCCTACACTATTTATTTTATAAGTTTCGTTGAGAGTAAAAGTATGAATAAAGTTATTTTCAATGATTTCTTATGTTATCTAGTGTGTATATTTCGTTACTTTTATGTAGTTTGTGCTCTACATATTTAAAATATAATTCGTTTGTTGGTTTGAACTAATATTCACTAAAATGATTTCGATATTTGTGTAAGATAATGTTTAGAGTGTTAATGTTAGAAGACATAGCGGTACACCTAATTAGTGCGCGATTAGTGTAATTGTGTTTAAACTAGAACAAGAACATAGGATTCATGCATGCATGCATGCATGTAAAAAAAAAAAAATAGAAAAGAGGACACACACGGATAACAAAAGAAACAACAAAAAGGGAGAGACGGAGAGTCAATGAAGGAAGCAAAGTAATAGTTCTGAGTTGAGTCCATGGCTCTTGAAAATTAGCTAGTGGCTAACTTTGGAAATTAGTAGGTTATAGAGATTTTGCTTTGCGAATTATTTTTCACGAGAGGTAATCCATAACTTTTCTTTGTATAATTTTATATCGTGATCATGCAAGATTTGGTTCCAATATTAGGAAGTTGTTCAAATTGGTATGTTTAACCTATTATTGTCTTAATTTTTTATTTTATAATATGAGGCATGATGATATTTTGATATCATAAAATTAAAGTAAAATTAATGTTACATGCTTCTCTTATATTGATTTTCAAATTATAGTAAAATTCTTATATAGATAATAGGAGGTTGCTTAGGCTTATAACTATAGGAACATGTTGTTTGAATTTGTTTTTCTTTAGGAACTAAAATTAGATAATTGGGAAAAAATGAGGTAAAGAGAAGACTAAGAAAAAGACACACCAAAAATAAAATAATCTTCAGAAAGGGGAAACTTATAAAAAAAATAAAGACATGCACATGCACTAACATACGGAAAGATTAAGAAAAAAAAGAGAGAAAGATTTTCTTAAAATAAAAAAAAAAAAGAAGGATATAAAGTAATATAGTACGGATGAAATTTTAAGTGAGTTTATAAAAATTTTATTAGATTAGATTGGTTGAAATTTGTGGTCCTCGAATCTATGTATGCTATTTTGGTGGATGTATTTATTTAAAGTTTGTGTTACCATGATAATATTTGTAGTAC
>NC_061114.1:221880169-221933789 GCF_002878395.1 Capsicum annuum | reverse complement strand
ATTGGGTTAAGAAATATAGAATTATGTGTACAATCACTTCTTTAGAAAATAAGAGGATAACTTAAAAAAAATAAAAAAATGAGTTTAGGTTTGATCAAAAGAAAATTTAAAGTTTAACATATAAGCAAAAATTAACGATAAGTTGGAAAGCCCTGCTACCGACCATTCGTTATAATAAATTGACCTACCGTTTGAAATCGATTGAATTAGGTGGGTAGATTTTAAACCTATGAGGGGCTCAGTTAGACTACGAAAATGGGGACGATTCATAAATACCCTAAAGGCGCGAGAAACGTGCCAAAATTTGCGGTGAGGCTGAAAAGTGCTACTATCGGTAAGCCACACGTCAATATAATAAATAATTCCAAAATAAATTAAAAGCGGGAGGCAAACAACTTTTAGGTTAACAAATATTATAAGTCCTAAAAAAAAAAATTAATTTAAGCCGGACGTAAGTCATTAAAGCGACCGTGCTAGAACCACGGGACTCGAGGGGTGCCTAACACCTTCCCCTCGGTCAACAGAATTCCTTATCCGGATTTCTAGTTCGCAGATCGAAAAATAAAAATTAAAGAGTCATTTCCTTTTGAATAGGGATTCAATAAGGTGACTTGGAACACCCAAACTCAATTCCAAGTGGCGACTCTGTAAATAAAATAATCCCTTTTCAAAACGTCACTTTAATTGGAAAGACCAATTTTCTCCAAAACCAACTCCCTAATGGGGGGTCGGGTGCGGTGAAAAGGGGGGTGACACTATACATGTAAACAATTTATAGATATATATATATATATATATATATATATATATATATATATAGGATACATAGGAAAACAGAATGATAAAATGTTAATTAAGGATCTTATTGGAAAGAGAAATTAAGAATGCAATAGGTTCGGTTAGAACAAAGCCCAAAATAATATAACCAAAATAATTGTTTTGCCAATAACGAATTTCGCTTCGCAGAATGAATCGAGGAACTAAGAAATAATAATGGGATTACATCAAATCGATTGTTTCGTAAAATAAGCTTTTCATTGTTACGGTACCACGAAAAATCATACAATATAATATGTTTTAAGTAGTAATTAAAACAAAGTGTAAGGTGGGAGAGCCGAGGTTATATAAATCTCACATCAGCTACTTATTTAATCGATAAAAAAACTAAGTCCAATACCTTACAATAGGATGATAATAATATTATTGGAAGTACCGTAGTCCCTAAAGGCATGATCCTATTGCTGACGAGTTGAAGTAATCGACAAATACAACGTACTTGGATAAAGGATGTGAAAGAGTTGTTTCATTCGTTCCATTTCCACCTTGTCGATAAAACTCATATGCTTATTTATAAACATTCCCTTCGAACACAAAGGTAAATCCTTACACTGCATACATAATAAATAAACAGGAGAACATATCTATATGATGATAGATAAGTAGACTTAGAGCTGATCAAGGAACTGAATACAATTCTGGCGTGGAATGCATATGGCCTCAAAAGGTTTCTCCTTGTTCAAACTCATCCTAGAATTATAGCATGCATCCAAGTTTTGTTCAAAATCCACATTTTTCCAATCAAACCACTGAATCAAAGAACCTAAAACCAACGAGGCAGTGCGTAAGCCCATTGCGGCTCCAGGGCACGCTCTTCTCCCCATACCAAATGGTACAAATTTATAACTGAACCCTTCTTTTTCACCTTCCATAACCTCAAATCTCTCCGGTTTAAACTTTTCAGGCTCGTCCCACAACTCGGGGGCCCTATGAATGGCCCAGGCGTTAACCATTAGGATCGTATGTTTTGGTACATCGTAGCCACCAACAGTAGAATCTTCTAATGAGTAGTGAGGCAACAGAAGCGGTACTGGAGGGTACAATCGCAAAGTCTCATTTACAACATAATGCAGATAAGGAAGATTAGTGAGATCAGATTCATTTAGAAAGCGTTCGTTCCCCACTTTGCTATCGATTTCAGCTCTCAGCTTGTGAAATGCCTCAGGGTGAGCTAAAAGAAGCCGCATCGCCCATTGAATGGTCATCGATGTGGTATCTGTACCCGCAACAAACAAAATCTGGCAAACAAGATGTATATTAGGCAAAAACTTTTGTTCAAACAAATGCACAAGTCTAACTAATGAAGTTACCTTAAAACTCAAAAAATTGACAAGAGTTTAGGAATAATATCCTGTTGGCATACTATTTGATCTTTTTTACCTTTTAAATTGTACAACAAAGTTCTCAAAAACTTATGTGGCGATTCTATATCCGGAAATTGTTCTTAATACAATTTTAAGGTTAATTAACTTCTATCTCAAGTTACATATCAGTGAACAGGAACAATAAGATCTACGAATAAATTTGATCCAAAGTAAGTAAATTTTAACCAGATTAGGCGCTCGTTGACGGAACGTACCATTAGTAGACCTTTAATGAGATCATCTGTGTAGAATTCGGGTTCTGATTCTTGTAGAGACAAGAGAGTTTCAACCAGTGTGCCCTTCTTCTCCTTGTTTCTATCAGTAGTTGATTCTGAAACACTAACAGGAGCAACTTTCTTCTGTCGAAATTCGTCTAGTAAGTTGTTAAAGAAATCATTTCTCTTCTTGTGAGTTGAGACCATCCTTTTCTCAATCCCTTTGTACCCAAAGCATTTCAATACTGGCAAGAAATCACACACGTTCAAAACCACCAATGTAGCGAAGAAAACTTCCCTTATCTCTTCAATGATTTGTTTACCCTTCTCAGTTCCTATGTCTTCCTCACTTACACAGCGTTTCCCAGTACCAGTTCTCGTCATAATATTGAATGCAAAAGTAAAAACCCAGCTACTCAAGTTAACTTTTGCACCATTAGTATCATTCTTATTGCTTGTTTTAAACAAACTGCGAATAAGAATTCCAATTTCTTCACGCCTCAGTGCAGAAGACTTTTGAAGGCTATTGAAAGAGAAGAGCTCGATTACCATTAGACGGCGGAGAGCCCTCCAAAGATAACCATAAGGAGCCCATACAACAGCCTTATAGTTAAAGGAAAACTTATCTCCAACCATAGTAGGAGGACGGTTTGCAAATACAATGTCGTTTTTTGTGAAGCATTCTTCCACGGCAGATGGAGAAGACACAACAAGCAAATTTCGACAGCCTAGCCGGAGGTGTAAAATTGGTCCATATTTAGTCGATAAAGAGGTTAATGTCTGGTGAAATGAATTTTTGATAAGGTAAAGATGGCCTATTATTGGAAGAGATAGAGGACTAGGTGGTAAACGTTTTCCTGGTTGAAGCAAGTGTTTCAATAAAAAGATAACCAAAAAAAGCAAGATAACTAAGTAGTAGTAGTTAGAGTTCAGGTTCTCCATGGGTGAAAAGTTGAAACAACAGATAATTGTAGAGCTTAGAACTCAGGGACCAGTGCAGTGTAGTGTTATAAAACAGACGTGCGTTGTATATAGTATATCAGTTGCGGCGCGTGGAGGCTAATTTTCGTAAGCAATGACCATATGGCTGACGTATTTAAATAATTGACAATTTTAGCAGTGACAGAACCAGAATTTTAAGGTTGTGGATATTTTAATCAGGGTGGAGCTACAGTGTAGGATTCGGGCGAATCCAGTAACTTTTACGTAAACTCTATATTTACACTAAAATTTTGAATATATATATATGATTATATAGTGTGAACCCATTGACAAACATTATCGCTTGGCCTAGTGGTGATAGACCAACATTAATAAGGGTCTCTCTTCTGCCGCGGACGTGTGTTCGAACCCCAATCCACTGATTTTTCTTTTAATATAATTTGCTAATGATGACATAATATAAATATATAACTATTTAAATGCAACATTAAAATTTGGTGTTTAAGTTTTGGAATAGTAAAATTTTTTGCGGAGAAAGTCAAAAGATTTTTAATTTTTTTGTTTGAGTAATTAAAAAAATACAAAAAGTACTTTTAATTTAATAAATTAAGAAGTAAAAAAAAAGTAATACAAGAAAAATCAAACTCATATGAACACCTGGACATAAAAGATCCACCTAAAGCCAGAGCACCTAGATAAATTTTAATTCTGTGGGTGCTTTTTATTTTTTATACCATTTTTTCAATATCTTATATAATAATACCTATTGTACGTTGAATTTAATGGGTGTCGGAGCACCCAAAATAACATATGGGTCCACCCCTGTCACTAGCACGAGCCGGTCCAATCTACAGCAGCGGTGACATACATCCATGGTTGTCAAGTTTCAACTAATTACTAATCCCACAAACAAGAAGTTTGTATACAGGCATAAAACATCAATATGTCTTTTAACTTGGCTTTAATTGCCATCTATATTCTCCTACTTTAATATGAAAATAAGCATTTAAACTTATATAAAGTTGAATAAGTACAGATATTGTTCCTGTGGTAATTCGTCTGAGATATCACTTAAAATATGTGTGTCTATTTGTATCACTTTATACAATGTTAAGTATATTTATATACATTCAAAGTTAAAAGGGTATCATTCTTATCTAAAACCAAGTTAAAGACTATGTCTATGTATTATGCCTTGTATATCTTACTCAAAATGACTTTCATCATTTTACTTGAAACTTTTTTTGTGTTTTAAAAGGTAAGATAAAAAGTATGTGAAAAGAGAAATATACTAAACAAGTAGACTTACATTATCAACAAAGGGAAATTGATCAAGTAATTGACAAATTCACTTTATCATAAAAGGATGAAGCAGAGAGATAAGGAAAAGATGAGACTGAAAACGAAAGGCCACGAATCACGACTAATGAGTGTAACAAGCATTTGGCGTCTAATACTAATACTCTCTTCGTTTAAAAAAAAATGACCTACTTTAATTTAACATAAAATTTAAGAAAAAAAATAAAAAATTTGAATCTTGTGACTTTAAATTAAAGTTATTTCAAATGTATCAAAATGCCCTTTAATCTTATGGTCCTAAACATGTCATGTAAAAAGTTGAAATTAAAGTATTGCCAAAAAATGAAAGAGGTCAATCTTTTTGAAATAGACTAAAAAGAAAAGTAGATCATTCTTTTTTAAACGAAGGAAGTACTAATTTTGGTTAAGTAATAAGACTTAAATATGTCATCAAATTATTAGAAATGACTTATATATTATTCATTAAAAGGTTAATTAGCTCGTTTACACCATTACCGCTACAAAACAGACTTATTTATGCTATATTTTTAATAGTAGCTTTTCAAAAACAATTTTACCACGTGACTTCTTATTAGAAGTTCACGTTATTAGATTGGACCCACTAAAAATTTAATCCCTTAAAAAAAACCAACCCACTCTTACTCAGTATTACAAAAAAAAATTAAAAAATTGAAAAAAGTAAAAAAACTGTTTTGAAAAGTGGAGATTAGAGATTCAACTAACTGTTAGTTCACGTCGCATCATTATAACAATATTCAACAATAGCGGTTTGATTTCCTCTAAAATCGATTTTTCAAATTATATTTTACTCTCTATAGACATTCTACCCACAACAGTAATGATATTTATTATAGTGGTACACTCTTTATAAAATTACATTTATATAACATCATACTTAAATATTGCAAGAAATATATTATGCATAAAATAAAATATTAAATATTTATGTTAATCATTATTAACGTCATGCACATAGTAAATTTAAAGTATGAATATATAATTTTTTTTTAAAATTATTTTTAAATGATGCATATTAGTTATTTCATAACTTCACAAGGAAAAAACTACTAATGTTTGCCTTTTTTATATTCATGCTCTTTCTATTTTTTTTTTCACTTTTATTTATAACAGATAAATAAATCTAAATATTAAATGTCAGTATACATATATAATAGCATCTCTCTAAAACAGTCATGAAATTTTCAAACAAACGTTATCATTATAGAGAGGTTTGACCGTATTAAATTCAACAGTAATTTTTATATATATATTCTTACTCTCATATCAAGTGGAAATCAAATAAACATATTAACAAAAGAGAATAAAAGTTAAAATACACATTATATCATTGAGAATAGTATTTCAAAAGATTTCATAAGTATTTATAATTTAATTAATGTACCCGCAAAAAGGAATATTTACAATATAGTAAAATCTATCAATGTCAATGTCAATGTCAATAGAAGAGCAAGTAGAGAAAACGATGGCTAGGGAAAATGAAAAAAAAAAAAAAGAGAAAGTGGATCCCATGGTAACCATGTGGCATGGAGTTGGATTGTGCAAGAAAAATATGTAAGCAAGGGGTAAATTGACCAAAGGATCAAAATATTTACAAAGCATCTACAGTAAATCAATTTCTTCATCAATAACATGGCATTGTTTTAATACATTTACAAATCTAACTTTGTGGGCTCATATTTCAAAAGGCATGACAAGTTTGACAATTGAACGAAAACAATTAGTTCTACTAGTATTTGTGAGCTAAAACAAAATATTATAGCCTAGAGAACAAGCAAGTAATGCACAAAAACAAACTTAAATACACTGAAATGCCTTCGTCATAAATATTATGACCATAGCGTACGTATTGAGTGTTGACTGTTGACAGAGAGGTGCTTCAACTCTCACTTAGGGGTCATTTGGTGGCAGAGGCGGACCACATGTGTCAGTGGGGTGTACACCTTAAGATTAATGATAGTGAACCTAGAGATTAATGGGTAGTGCACCTAGGTGAGTTGGTTGAAGTCATACCGTCCATCCACATGATTGAGTCAGATTAATGGGTAGTGCACCTAGGTGAGTTGGTTGAAGTCATGCCTTCCATCCACATGATTGAGTCATACAAAATTGTTGGATTAGGGATTCCAACCTGCAATCATCTCGTAAAATGAATCATTCTTGACCATTGAGCTACCTCAATCAATTATTCAATTATTTTTAAAGTAAGCTTCATATTATAAGAAAGTAAAGTTATTAGCTTAAAACTCATATTTATTCTATATATTTATTTTTTCGGTATTGTTCATATCTTTGACGACCAATTGAATATGATAATATCCCTTAATCGACACTGAAAGTTTTTCTGACGTCTTAAGATAATATTGTGTACCACAGTATTATCAAAAGCAATAAGCGTAAAAAAACTTCGCGGTCTATTGTATTTAAGCACAAAGTCCAAATAAAATGTGAGATTTAACGGAAAAAGGTATAAAGAGAGAAAAAATATAAATATATGTCTTGTCCAAGACTAATAATATAAGTATAAATGACAAATATATGAACAATTTTTTTTTTGTTTTGATAAAGTGAAATAGTTCGTCTCTTTAGCTTCATTGACAAGAGAAAATATGTATTAGAAATTAGAACCTAAGCTGCACATCAAGCGAGGCGAGCGCTCAACACAATTTGAGTCTTGCTTCGAGGCTTATGCGCGTCTTTGACAACATCGGTGCACCCACGAACTTCAAATCCTGGGTTCGCCTTTGTGTTGGTGGAGTGTATAACAATAATTTAAAATATTGTGTATTAGTAATGATTGCATTAGTAATGTTTGTATTAGTTATGTTTGAATTAGTTATGCATGAATTACTTCTTATATATTGTTTGGTTTGATATATAAGAAATAACGTATCTTACATAATTTCTATAAGAGAAGTGTTTGTTTACAAAAATATCCTTCTTTGACTTTGTACACTTTTTTTGCAACAAAGTTCTTTTGTCATCTCAAACATAATTAGTATTGTTGAACTAGTATATAGAAATTATGATTAATTGCAAGACCTTAGTCTTTGCGCATGAAATGTTACACTGACGGATTAACATAGTCAAAACAAAAAGAAAATACAAGATGTAAAATTAACGAATAGTCTCAATTTTTTTAATCTATTTAAAGACCCTCGAAGCAAAGCAAAAATATGTTGTGGTTATTTAAATCAACTATTCATTGTTGTAAATTAAAATGGTGGGAAAAGAAATTGTGAAATGTTTTGAGAAAAATCATTGTTGAAAATAAAAATGGCGGGAAAAGAAATTGTGAAATATTTTGAGAGGGAAATTGAGAGGTGTTAAGGTCATTTAATAAGTTAATGCATTTGTTAAAAGTCTTTGTATTATTAATACATAAAAAATGGAGTGTATTACTAATACACACTTCAATACACAATAGTGTGTATAACTAATGTTTGCGTTAGTTGTATATAGACAAAAAAAGGTACCAAATAAGGTACAACTAGTACACATTAACTAATGCATGCATTATATTTTTCAATACACTCTACCAAACGACCCCTTATAGATTAGACTAGTTGGGAAACGCGCACGGGCCAACAATATGAAATCAGATAGCATGCTTTTTTTACAGTATAATATTAATTTAATTGTTGATAGTATTTGTAAATGAAAATAATATTTTCTTCATTCCAATTTATGTGACATCTTTTAAATTTGTGATTTAATCAATATTTTCTTTTATTATAATTTTTGTATATATCTTTTAATTATTTTAAAATGTCAATGATGGTGACTTATTGTAAATACTAGTGTCGTTTAGCCCGTGCTAAGCCCGGGACCAAATTATATTAATATTTTTATTTGTAATTTTTGTTAACTTATTATTTTTGTTTTTTGTTTGTTTTGTACCATTATATTAGTTTACGGTCTAGTTTGATTATTTTTTAATATTTTTAAAATGTTAAATTATATATCTGTTTTAATTTTTGTCTTATTTTTTAAATTCATTTTTTAAAAAATATCTCTTTTCTTTCTGGGTTAATTGCAACTTTCCACGTGACATGTTTAAGACAACAAGATCAATAAATATTTTGGTCCTTTCTATATATTTTTAGTTTAAGATCATAAAATTAAAAATATTCATTACTTTTTTCTTTAACTTTGTGTTAAGTCAAGACTAAACAAATAAATTAAAACGGAGCAAAAGCTTTTATAAGTTAAAGATAATAATTTTTCTAATGGTATATTTTAGTCTTTCTTTTAATTTTCAAACAAATCCTCACACAAAAATGCAAACACGAAAAAATTTCTCCTTTTTATTTCACTGAAAGTTTTTGAATGAAAGTTTTTAACGATCTAAGTTGATTTTTTCGTTATGTATAATTAATTTCATTATTTTTTCTCAATTAAACTTTACATTGGCTAGTTCATTTTTTAAAAAGTATATACAATATTTGATTAATATAAAAATATTTGATGCTTCAAACTATTGTATGATTTATGATAAATTAAACTATTAAAAGTCGAACTCAATAAAATACTTTTTGTAGATATTTCTTCAATGAGTCCTTACAAGTTTATTAAAACTTCACAAATTTCTTGCGAGGATTAAGAATTCTTTTTTTTTAATTAAATTATTGTTATCCACATATAAGACGACAATAAAAATTTTAATTAATTTTAAATTTAGTTGGATAAATAGATATTTTATAGTGTCACTATCACTTCTTTATGATTCATCATTTTGTATATCATTTTAAATGTCCATGTAATTGTTCAAATTTACTAAAATAGATGAGATCTTAAAAGGTCATTAAAACTCAATTAAGGATAAAATAGACAAAATACAGTCACGTGAGGACTACCATAATAGATGTTCTCCCTTATATATAGCCTAGTTTTATAAGGCCTGTGCTAAGCCCATACTCAAACTCAAGTAATTTGATATTTTATGACTAACATACTTTAATATATATATATATATAATAATGATAACTTGCAAAGATCATAAAAATTGAAAATATTAGTCAACTAATTTATAAGCATATAATTAATTTCTTTTCTAATTTCTCAATTCACGTTCATCTTTGCAATCAGGAAGATGAAGACGAAAGTCATCAAGTGGATTAATTATTTTACTCAAGTCTTCTTGTGTGTGATAAAAAATATATGATTTTATTTATAATTTCACATGACAAGAATTCATGCTAGTTAAATGTGGTGCTTTAAGTGTAATTTTATACCAATTTAAGAAAAAAATTATACTCACTAAAATGAACATCGAGAGTAAATTGACTCTCTCTATATGGTTGATGCTTAGAAATATTGATTCTCAATTGACCAGAAAAGAGATTCAAAAGTAATTTGATCTTAATTCATATTATTACCTTAATTTTTAACTTTATCAATAATTTTAGTTTTCAATATATGAAATATGTTTGATACTTTCAAAATCAATGGATAAAATTGTCCACAAAAAGTATTATTCAATTTATAAAAGATAATTAAGAAATACATCAAAATCATACTGGATTAGATAGAAATAAAATATAACCTTGTACAGTAACTAATTTTAACCCCTCTTTTTTTTTCTCTTCTTTATCCCCACAGTAGTTGGACAAAATTCTTTCTTATGAAAAATATATTACTAAAGATTAATACTAAGAAAGAAGAAAAAAAGTAATGAATTATTCGTGCAACAGAAAAAAGTTCTCCGCATTCAATTTTTTTTTCTTAAACTATTTAAAAAAAAAAGTTTATATAAAAGATTAATTTTGTTAAGGTTATTTTCATTTACAAAAAATAATTATATGATTTATTTTGATTAAAAATTAACAAAAGATAGTCAAATTAAAGCTTCTTGGCCTTGTGAGTAGCAAAGAAAAAAATTAAAGTTTTTTGGTCTTGTACTTCGTAAAGAATGAAGTACAAGCAATTTAATAAATAAAATAATTAAAGGTTATTTGACATTTATATTTTGTAATTGACTTGATTAAATAATATATAAGTATGAGAAACAAAATATTACAATGAAAGATTTTAAAAATGATTTATTGATTAGTTAAACAATATGAGAATTTTAATCGTTCAATTGATTAACTACCTAAGCTTCTTTTTATTGATAAATATTTGATTCTTTGCTTTGTAATCTCCTCCTTAATTCCCCTTGTCCTATTCCCATTTTTTTTTTAAATAGTTAATTAAATAATTAAAATTACAAGAAAAAACTTTAATAATAGATTCTCATACTGTGATACACGCACCAAGTGCAAAGGTCCATATAGCAAGAAAGAAGATAAAATAACTTCATTTATATCAACCAAAGGTCACAGTATTATAGGATTAAGAAATTAATTAAATTACTATAAAAGATAAAATCATGGCATAAAAGTAATTAATTGAAAAGATTAAAATTAAGTTGGAAACTTTTGTGACGACTACCAAAGTCCTTGGATTGTCCCGTATACATAACTAGTCCCACGTGCCCGTGCTAAGCGCGGGCCCAAACTCTAAATATAACAAATATAATTTTAATTGATTGAATAAGCATAATTTATGTTATTTTTGTTGCATAATTAATTGAATGTATTTGCACTTGATTATTATTATTTCTTTTTTTGATAAATTTCATAATTATTATGTTCCTTAGTCAAATAATTGAATAAGTTTTAAAGAAAATAATAATTTATGAGGAAGCAAGTTTAGCGCGAAATTTTTAACAAATTCGAAAGAAAATAATTGATTTGATATTATATAAACTAACATGAGAAATTATGATAATTGCAATTCGACATTTTATGAACTACTGTGCATGCATTTTTTTTTATATAGATTGAGAAATATATAGATTTTTATATTAATTAAATTTTCACTCATAATTCTTTCCGTCATGATTTTATGACAGTTAAATGTGATGATTTAAGATTAGTCTTAAATGAAATTTCACAAAAAAACTTAAATTCACTAAACTTTATTTCAAAATCAATCTAGTTATTTCTTTCTATATGTGTTATGCTTAAAAATAAATCCTTAGTTTACCAACAAGAAATTTCAAAGACAATTCAATGTCGATTAATGACGATACCTTTATTTTCAATACTATATGACATCGTTCACTAATTTCTACTTTTAGTATTTATAATGCATGTTTTAAAGGTGTGGATAAAATTATCTATAATATTTTTTATTGAATTCTAAAAAATAAATTAGAAAAAAAGAACTAATTACATGAAGATTGTATGTAGTTCAACATGAATAATTTATAATCTTCTCATCCTGAGGGAGGCAGGAAGCTACCGCTTCTAGAATGAAAGCTTCTCCTTTATTTTTTTTAGAGCGTATCGTTATTTTAAAATAAAGAAAAGATTTATGGATGAAGTAATTGGAATGACAAGTTGTTACAGTAAACAAGAAAATAAGGAGACAAGACAAGAGATGAGTTTTTAATTATTCCAATTGTTCAAGTGTACAACTGTATACAATATGAATCCTTATGCCTTTATTTATAGTGTCAGACATGCAAAAGGTTGTTGAGGTTATGGATGTGAAAGGTTACAAAAATAATGATCATAAATGGTGGAGGTATCTTCATAATGAAGGAAAATAACAGAGATAAGTAGTGGACATTCACATGTATTAGTTTTACAACAACATATATAAAAGATCAAGAGTTAAATTTTTTTCAATTATATTTGTAGTAATTAATTTTCACATTAACTGAATAAGATTCACGTAACCAATATTAAAAAGATAATAAGGTCATATTAGTTAATTTGCACCCCTTATTAATTTGAATTCTAAAAAATAAATTAGAAAAAACAACTAATTACATGAAGATTGTATGTAGTTCAACATGAATAATTTATAATCTTCTCATCCCAAGGGAGGCGGAAAGCTACCGCTTCTAGAATAGAAGCTTCTCCTTTACTTTTTCAGAGTGTATCGTTATTTGGAAATAAAGAAAAGATTTATGGATGAAGTAATTGGAATGATAAGTGGTTACAGGTGTCACACCCTTTTTTTCGCACGAAGGGCCGAGTCGAAGGGTTTTTTTAATTAAAGTGACGATTTTGAATAGGGAATGTTTCAATTATAGAGTTGCCACTTGGAATTGAGTTATAGTGTTTCAAGTCACCTTAGTAAAACCCTAATCAAAAGAAAATGACTCTTATTATGGTCTGCAAAAACAGAAGATCGGGTAAGGAGTTCTGTTAACTGAGGGGAAGGTGTGAGACACCCTCGAGTCCCGTAGTTCTAGCACGGTCGCTTTATTAACTTATCTTGAGTTAAACTATTTTTTGATAAAATTGTCTTAAGGCATCAATTCGCTCATTTTTATTACACCGAAAATAACTATCTACGTCGCTTATGTTAAATAAATTGATGAAAATTAATTTTTAAAGCTATATGTCAAGGTGCATTACTGCATCCTTAAATTTTAAAATGTCTCGAAAAGATATGTAGCCCACATTCTTAATTGAGACGAAATATTTTAAAAATACCTAAAATTTATCTAATATTAAAAGACGTTCATTCATCATTTATAAACTTGTAACAATTTTTGTCTTATCCATTTTACTCTCTTCACTCTTTTTCTTTTCAAATTTGCAACGAATCTTGAATTAGTCATAACTTAATTTGCTCCCTTATAAATGCATTTTTCTTTACTTTTATTTTCTTTATTACGATGGATCTTGAATGAATTTGTAAATCATCTCATTCAACTCACATTAAATTGATTAGGCTAAATGATAAATAAATAATAATAATAATAATAATAATAATAATAATAATTAATATTAAAAGAAGCAGTATTTGAACCAACAACTCATGGGCCTTTTGATTTTTAGACTAAATCTAAAACAGGTAACAACCTTAGTTCAAACATATCAATTCATCTGAGATACTTTAAACACATGCAAAATAACTAACGAACCAAAGACCGGATCCACATTACTACTAATGATTTTGAACATACATCAAATAAAATTTAAAAGTAAATACAGAACATTAAACTCAAAAGAATAAAAGAAAAAAAAAATAAATGATAACCCTTTTTCAACTTAATCCACTACCAAAAAAATAAAAAAATAATGTTTGGTATTTAAACAAAAATCCGCTAGATCTTTTCTCTTTTCATATATCTATCCGCTGCTTTTTTTTTTTTTTTTTGTTTGCTATTATATATTTTTAAAAATACTTCTCTTGTTTTTCTTGATTCGTTTTGATCTCCATCTCCTCCTGTTCTTCACTTTTCTTTTCTATCCGCTATTCTTCTCTATTTCGAATTTAACTTGACAGTATATACATAAACAATTAGTAATTTAATATCCAACACATAATAACATATATATTCTCCAAATAAATCAACAACACATTAATACTATATGAAAATTACATAAACAACTTTATTCATATTCTTGATTTGTAATGAAGTTTATGCAATAAATTACATAGGATTAAAATAAAACCTGTGTTAAGTTGAAAAGAAACACGAAATCGTGATCGGAATCCTCAAGCGAAATTTTGAAATTTTAAATCTCTACTCTTTCTCTTCTTTATTTTTTTGTATTTTTGCTCTATGATTTTTGTCTGATACAGTGTACAGTGTGAGAATGTACGTCTGTTTTTCTCTGGGAGGGTGAGAGTCCTTTAAGTAGAGGAATTTTGGGGGGGAACGGTTGTTTTTTAAGGGGGATCATTCATCAACAGATAAGGGAGAGAGGGATATGTAAAATTCAAAAATTTCTCTCATTTTTTATTTTTTTAATTATAGAAAATAATAGTAATAATAATAAATAAAGATAATAATAATAATAAATAAAATAATAACAATAATAAATATAATAATAATTAATTAATTTTATATTTAACAAAATATAATAACAATTTATAAATAGACAAATATAAATATAATAAAATAGTATTAAAACTACTAATTTATTTATTAAAAATTTATAACAGGAAAGATTTTTTTTTTAATTTTTGTATTATTTTTATAATTAGAATAAAAATAAAAATAAAATATCTCAAAGTTAACTTTATCTAATTATTTATTTTTTAACTAAAAATTTATTAAAATAAAAATAAAAGTCGAAATAATATATGATTAAATATATAAATATAAAATATTTAATATCGATAAACAAGTTAAAATTTAGGGAGAATCAAAAATCACGTGTCTATATTTTTGCCCCTCTTTGTGTGAAATCTCGAAGAGTTTTCATACAAAGAAGTAGACAAGATATGATTTTTAATCATCCGATTATTTGAAAACTAAGAATAAAATAAACTTAAACTTAAAATAAAAGGAAAAATGTGACTGAGTCCTTGTTTTGGACATCCTACCTATCCCGGATTATAAGGGAATCAGGTCACGAGTAGTTCAAAGGTAATATGGAGAGAGAGAGTTAAAAGTCGAATGAGATTCCGTCGAGTTTTCGGTTACGACTTCTGTTTTTTACATTCAAATGACTAACAAAAATAAAAAAATGAAAAATATAAGTGAAAATTACATTCTCTAGAATCTTGATTCTAATCTTCATGACTTGAACTTGAAAATTCACCCTATTCTTCAGGTGGCTCCTGTCTTGCGTTTCCTTCACCCTGTTCTTCAGGCGGACTCTTGGTTTTCTTCACCCTGTTCTTTAGGTGGGTTCCTGGACTTCCTTTTTTTCTTCACCTTGTTCTTTAGGCGGGCTTCTGTACTTCCTTTTTTTCTTCACCCTGTTCTTCAGGCGGGCAGATGGACTTACAATTTCTTCACCCTGTTCTTCAGGCGGACTCCTGGACTTACAATTTCTTTACCCTGTTCTTCAGGTAGGCTCCTAGACTTACAATTTTTTTATCCTATTCTTCAGGCGGGCTCCTGAATTTCTAATTTCTTTACCCTGTTCTTCAGGCGGGCTCCTAGATTTAAAATTTCTTCACCCTATTCTTCAGACGGGCTCCTGAATTTATAATTTCTTCACCCTGTTCTTCAGGCGGGCTCCTGGATTTACAATTTCTTCACCCTGTTCTTCAGGCGGGCTCCTGAATTTATAATTTCTTCACCCTGTTCTTCAGGCGGGCTCCTGGACTTCCTTTTTTTCTTCACCATGTTCTTCAAGCAGGCTTCTGAACTTACAATTCCTTCACCCTGTTCTTCAGGCGGGCTCCTAGACTTTTTTTTTCTTCACGCTGTTCTTCAGGCGGGCTCCTAAAATTATAATTCCTTCACCCTATTCTTCAAGCGGGCTCATGGACTTCTTTTTTTCTTCATCCTGTTCTTCAGGCAGGCTCCTGAACTTACAATTCCTTCACCTTGTTTTTCAGGTGGACTCCTAGACTTTCTCTTTTTGATTTATTAAATATGTTCCTGAACTCAAAGTAAAAGGTGAAACAAAAAAATAACATCCCATTCTTTAGGCGGAGCCTGTATACAAAGTAAATTCTCATTCTTCAAGAGGGTCCTGAGTAAAAATAAATTTTCATTCTTCAGGAGAGTCCTGTTTAAAAGTAAATTCTCATTCTTCAATTCCAATTCTTCAGGAGGGTCTTGTGCAAAAATAAATTCCCATTCTTCAGGAGGATCCTATCCCATTCTTCAGGAGGGTCCTGAGCAGAAAGTAAAATTCAATAAACACGAACAAATTTTTTTGCCCCAGTTAGTACTAGAAAATTTTGTGAGCATCATCAGATTAAAGTTTTTGAAAAGTACAGAAAGAGTGTGAATCAAAGCTATGCTAAAGAAATGTGTCTCGTCAGAGTAAAACTGATGACCAAAATTAGAAATTGTGTCTCCTAAGTGTTAAATTGAAGGACTCGACTAGAAAGTGTGTCTTCTAGGAGTGTATGTTCAAGTTATGAAGTGCTTCACCTAACAAATGAAAACTGACTTATTCAGACTAGGAAGTGCGTCTCTTAGGGGTTGAATTTTTACCATAATTTGATTATCAAACCTGTACAGCAACATTGTTTTCTGCATCTATGAAAATAAGGCATTGCAGCCCTTGATATTTATGCTCTGAAGTCCTTAATTTGAAGGTAACATATTTCCTGTTTCATCAAAGAAAACTTGTGAGTTCAAAAACATAGTGGCAGGTTTATGGTTTTAGCTTTGGTGCCAATCACTCTTGCCCTTGTCATATTTAACCTTGCTTCCAACCATTAGCATCCATCACCGACTTGCTGCATCATTGACCCAAATTCATATTATTAGAAGTGACTTTGAGACAAACACAGTATCTCTGCTTTGCCATGCTTCTCAAATAAACCCTTTGAACCTTGGTATTTTCATAAGTTCCCAGACTCATTTGTTGACAAAATTTTCTGTATGCCTTATTTCGTCTCACAATCATGTCTATTTCATGTGTTGTTTTTTTGTTTTACTTTGTGCAATTGAAGAAGTTGGTAGCAAGTTTTGAGATCCTTTCCTACTTGTTTTGAAATGGACTTGACTCAAGGACACGAGAAAAATGACAATGATAATTTTTTTTAAAAAAAAATAACTGACTCAAAAAAGAGAAAAAAAAATAGTAATATAGAGAAGGAAGAAAAGACAATGAATGTCCCTTTCCAAAAAAATAAAAATAAAGAAAAATTTATCTGAAAATGATAGTCAACTCTAAAGATTATGGCATGCATTTTGAATTAAACACTTGATCTACCCACACTAATCATTACAACTCTTGTCCACTTAGTGAGTTTGAAATGGAATCAATCATGAATATGCTCCCTCCAGATCACAATCCTCCTTCGGCTAGTGGCTCCTCAATGGATTTTTGCCCACGCCTATCTCATTTTCATTTCTTTCTCAGCTCACTGTCGCCTTATAGTTCCCAAAAAGGCTTTCACCAATAAGACTCTCATTTTTACTCATTCATTCATTTTTTTCAACTCACAATTGTCTTACAGTGATCTTGAAGGTTTTCACCAATTAGACTCTCTTATTTCATTTTTCTCAACTCACCATCGTCTTACGGTGCCCGTAAGGGTTTTCACCAATAGGACTCTCTCATTTCTCTCCTAAATCCTTATGCCAAGGAAGACAAGTGGTTCCCAAAATGTGTCATCATATGCATTGCATGCGTAGCCTTAACATTCTCAAAAGTTGATCTGAAGGTCTTTCTTTGATTGTGACTTGGCTTTTGGATAAGGTTAGAAAGAAGGGATGGCATGAAGCTTAAACAACACTTGAAGTGAGGTGGGATTTACAACTTTTAGAATTGACTCTTTTAAGAAAATAAACTTTTTTCCCAGTTTCATTTCATTCTGGATAATTTGAATTTTCTTTTGGTTGAACCGAACCCCAGAGTAGGGCTTTCTACGTATATTGTCATAGCAAGAATCAGGTCAAACGTAGTTCAGGATATTTCTTTTGCTTGAATTTGGAGTTCTGATGATTTTTTTTCTCTTTTTTTTCAACTCTTTTTTTTACTCCATTTTTCTTGATACTTTTTTTTTTCGACTTTTTCAAATTCTATTTTGATTCCAAAAGAGAGGTATAAAAGAAAATAACACTAAAGCTCAAAAGGGGTAACAAAGGATGACACAACATTTGGGTAGTAGAATGATATGTCTTCGTCATATCAATCCTTAAAAACACAAGTACATAACATGTAATCTGAGAGTAGAAATGAAGATCATATGCATCCTTTTCAACACTGATCGTGACTAAGCTCATGCACTTGCGTCACTTCTTTTAAGCTTGTGAAATATATATGTCCACTTATATTATACTTTTTTCTCGATGAGTGACTCGTGCCCTTTTGGATCTAACTTTCTTTTGTTTTTCCTTATAGTGGATACTATATATCCTCCGATAGAACCCATTCAAAATTCTCGAATTGAATCTTCTAATCGATGATCAACTTATTTCCTGATTCACAAAGTGATTGCCTCAATACATTCAAAAGAGGTTGTAACTATCTCCCCAAATACTCGAACACTTTACTTATTTTCTTATATGTTTTTTTCTTTCAACTCTATCTTCTTGTCAAATGTTTCAGGATTAGATTAGATTTAAAGATCAGTCTGTGAATTCAACATGCATATCACATCTCTAGAATCACCATAGAAAGAGCTATCTAAAGAAAAAAAAGACAGAAAAACAATATATAATAAAAAATAAAATAAAAATAAAAATGACACACATTTGTTGATCAAAAGATAAAAGAATTTGAATGGAAATTATAATAAAATAAGATAAGATATATCTCAAATTCCAACCGTAAAATAATTCGGGTAGTAGAAAGAAAACAAAAAAAAAACTACCAAAAATCTTTCCTCGTGGGAAGCAGATTGACTTCTAAATTATCGAACTTAATATTTTAGCCATTGAACTGCACGTCGGCCTTAATGGAGTCTCCACAATCATTGCTACATCATCTTTTTTTTTCTTTTTGAACTCAATCACTTTGAATTTGTCACCTCAAACTCTCTCTAAAGTAAGCCATCAGCAATTTCTCTTTTCCCCTACTCCTCTTCATTGATTACAAAACTTTTTCATATGAGTCAAAGGATCATCATGACCCTCGTACATGTCCAACTTTGGTGTAATAGAGTTTAGAGGCAAATGAATATTGAAACATGTAAAAATCCTTGTGAGAACTCTCTTTTTCTCTCTCAGTATTTGGATGTTTCTCATATTTTGTTCCAAATTTCTCACTTTTCAAATCATTTCTTATTATTCCTCATTTCTAACAATTTACACCAACTTATCTCAGACCCTATATCTTTTTTGTGGGTCATCTTACTTGTTCTTAGAACATGGTGTTGTATTGGTGAGATGCCAATTTAGCCACAAACCAACCACCTTATTATTTTTTACTTTGAAAATAACGAATGTGTCAAGGCTTGACATTTTCAAAATTTTTCTTAAAAATATTACCAAACCCGATATGGCTTGCCTACGTATCTCACTAATGTGAGAATCAGGTGTGCGTAGTTCTTGAAAATTGAAGTTGCCTTCATTTTTTGAAAATAACTTTTTTTTTTTAGTTTTAAAGGAAAGACAACCATTTTTTAAAAGATCACCGAATCCATCAAGGACTGCCTACGTATCTCAATAAAATGAGAATAAGATGTGCGTAGTTCTTGAAAATTATGTCGTACAAAACTCAGCCACAAAACCCTTAAAGGTTCAGGGTTGTTAAAATTATTTATATTTTTTATTTTGTAAAACTTAGCCTCATGATCCCTAAAGATTCAGGGCTGTTAAAATTTATATATATATTTTTTATTTATTATGTAAAATTAAACCTCATGATCCCTAAAAATTTAGGGCTATATAAGATATATATAAAAATTAAACCTGAGCATAAGAAAAAAAAAATTATGAAAGTAGTCATATTTAAAATATTTCTCAACAAATCTATGAATAATTTTTCAAAAGATAGGGTAGTACCCCGAAAAGAGCTTCCTACATATCCATCAAAATAGTGAGAATCAGACTCTCGTAGTTCATGAAGACTGATAAACTATGTTTCTGTATATTTAAAATTTTTCTTTCTTTTAAAAATAATTTTTTTCTTTGAAAAATGATTCACGAAATTTGAGGATAATTTAATCTCTTGCATTTTAAAGTTGCCTAAAGCCTGTCAACAAACAAATAGCCTTCCAAACAAATGTCAAAGAGCACGTAGGATGCACATGCTGGTCTTTATAAAATAGGTCACCTGTCCTAGAAAGACCCGACCCCTATGCCGAGTCCCGCTAAGTCAAATGCATATGATGCAAATAAAGCGGCACCTAATGGGGATAAGCAAATTCTGAGTTTTTAGTTCTTCTAAGTTTAAGACTAATAGGGATAGGTGTCTAGATTGACTTACCCGAGTGGACACTCGAGCCGGGGAGGGACAACTTGGTCGGTTGCAGGGCAACACCGCCTTCGTTGCCGGCTATCTCAAAAAGAAAGTAGGATGCATGCACTGCATTCCTTCTACCTCATTTCAGAGACTTAGAGGGGGTGTGCAAGAGAAGATAGTATATAATACAGTTCAATAATATCAATGCAGTAAATGAGTGACAAATAGCACATAAGGCCAGCAAACACAATATAACAATAATTAAACCAAGTAAAGTCAATATCGAAGGCTCGAATTCTTATTATTTTCCCAGTGGAGTCGCCAGAGATGTCACACCCCTTTTTTCGCTTGAAGGGCGGAGTCGAAGGTTTTTTCAAATAAAGTGATGATTTTGAATAGGGAATGTTTTAATTATAGAGTCGCCACTTGAAATTGAGTTATGGTGTCCCAAGTCACCTTAGTAAATCTCTAATAAAAAGAAAATGACTCTTATTATGGTCTGCAAAAACAGAAGATTGGATAAGAAATTCTGTTGACCGAGGGAAAGGTGTGAGGCACCCCTCGAGTCTCGTGGTTCTAGCACGGTCGCTTTATTGACTTATACTTAAATTATTTTGATAAATTATGTCAGGACCTAAATTCGCTCATTTTAGTATCTTGTATCTATCTATACCTCTTGTATTAAGCTAGTGGGAATTAATTTTTAGAATAATTTTTATCAAGGTGCATTATTGCATCCTTGAAATATTTTTAAACGTCTCAGAAAGATGCGTACGCCGCATTCTCAATCGAGACAAATATATTAAACGTGCCTAAAGCTTATTTAGCATTCAAAGTCATTTGTTCGTCTCTTGTAAACTCGAAATAAAATTTCTTATTCATTTTTCGCTCTTTATTTTGCAACGAATTTTGGATTATTCCGCAACTCGTTGCTCCCTTACAAATGGGTATTTCCACTCTTTTCATTTCTTATTAATGATGACAAATCTTGAATAAGTTTATTTTACCTCACGTTAATAATTAATATATAACTTAGGATTAAAACGTTCCAACAACACTAGAGGAAACTAGCAGGAGTAATAAGGCAAATCGAAAATACATGATTCCATATTGACTAAAGTAAAATAGACATGTGACTAAATAATCCTCAATCATCTAAATTAAGTAAATTAATATTACATGAAACCATGACCGAAGCAATTTAAAAGAAACTAATTATATTTACTCAATGCAATCCAACTAGAAAAAGAAACCTAAAGAACTACAAACTTTTTTAATAATAATAATTAAAAAAAAATAATTATATCTTCATGAACAAGTTCATAATTATTATTATTAAGAACAAAATGGGTAAAAAAAAATTTACCATGCACAATTCTATTTTAACACAAATATTTAATAACATGACGAAATCTAACTAATTGTACTTCTACAATCTTGAGTTGTTTGTGTGGTTATGCCCCTTCTTTTTCACAGTAAATTTTGAAACCTTATTCCACAAAATAAAATAGTATTACACTTTGTAGAATGATAACATTGAACAACATCCATGAGAAACAAAATAAAATTCTACTTTGCTAAGGAAATCCCACATCTATGTGCCAAATCCAACACCCGTCCTACTTTAAATGATTTTATGAAAATATATACATGTCACAACAAAACCCGCACCAAACTGCATAAAATTAAAGAACCCAACAATAGCTTTTGGGACCAAATTTCTGAGTCACAGTGAGACGAGAAAGAAACTTGATATCAAATTCGATCCTCAGATTTCCTTTCTCTTCTGTTTCTTTTTTTATTATTTTTCGTTGCTTGGTTTGCCTCTTTTTTTTTTAACCTCCGTTTTTATTATTCCTATCAAATTCATTGTCCAAAACTTCCTATTATTATATTTATGCATGCATGCTTATAAATTATCAATCTACTAAATATACATACTCATTATTAAAACTCATATAAGTAATCAACGAACTACTATATAACACACAAAATCAGATAAAACAAACATTATTCATACTTTAATTCACATGAGAATTTATAAAAAAAAATATTACAGAGTTGGATAAGAACCTGTAGGGCAAAATAATTTGAATACAGAAATAAGAAAGCCGTCACCGAAAAACTCGAATGGAACTCTCACTTTTGAATCTCCCTCTCTTTTTACTTCACTTGTGTTCTCACTCTTTTTTTTTTCTCTGTTTTTTTTTTATTTTCTGATGCAGTATCTGATGATGTAGTCTCAGTGTGAGAATAGTACGTACTTTTCTTGGGGGTGGATAAGTCCTTAAATAATGGGATTCTCGGAGGAAAATTGAAGGGGGAACAGTTGTTATCTGATAGGAGGAGTTTTGAATTTCCTAATAATTCAATTCTTTTTTTTAATAATAATAATTAAATAAAAATAAATAAATAAATAAGATAATAGGATAATAATAATAATAAAAAATATAAATAACTAATTAATTTTTTATATTTAAAAAATACAAAAAAAGTTTAAAAATAGTTAAAAATAAATATAATTAAAAAGTACTAAAACTACTAACTTATTTGTTTAAAACTTAACAAGAAAATATTTTTAAAAATTTTTGTATTATTTTTTAAAAAAATTAGAATAGAATAAAATAAAACATCTCAAAACTAACTTTATTTTTTAACAAAAAATTTATAAAAATAAAATAAAAAAATTTAAATAATATTAGACCCAATATAAATATTTAATATCGAAAAATATATATATTAAACTCCGGGAGGGTCAAAATCATGTGTCTACAACAGGAAACAAGAAAATAAGGAGACAAGACAAGAGATGAGAGTTTTTCATTATTCCAATTGTTCAAGTGTATATAATATGAATCCTTATGCCTCTATTTATAGTGTCATATAGAGGCATGCAAAAGGTTGTGGAGGTTATGGATGTGAAAGGTTAAAAGAATAATGATCATAAAAGGTGGAGATTATTTTCATAATGGAGGAAAATAATAGAGATAAGTAGTGAAAGTAATTTCTAGAGTAGTGGACATCCACACGTCTTAGTTTTACAACAACATATATAAAAGATCAAGAGTTAATTTTTTTTAATTATATCTATAGGAATTAATTTTCACATTAATTGAATAAGATTCATGTAACCAATATTAAAAAGATAATAAGGGCATATTAGTTAATTTGCACCCCTTATTTTTTTTTTTTAAATTTTTGTGCAAAACATATACATGTCAACTATTTTGAAATGGAAGAATTACATGTCAACTATTTTGAGACGGGAAAAATATTAATGGAGAATAAATTGATAAAAATACATTTTATTTTCAAAAAATGAGTGGCTTCAAAAGAATTGTACACATTAAAAACACCATGAAAAGAAAAGAAAAGAAAAGAAAATCCTTACAAAAATTACACTCTACTCAAAACAGTAAAAAATATAACATTAATTATTACTCCTAATCATTTCCTATTTTAACTATAAGAAAAATAAAAAATTAAAGGACGGACGGAGGGGCAAAAGGGTCACATATATAATTATATAAATCAAACAAAAGTAGTACTATATGCAAGCATAATGTTGGCTCACAAAAAATGACAATGCATGGTAAAAAGCCAACTACAATAATTATGTGTAAACATAAGAATGATTCTAAGTGGTTGTGAGGACTACTAAAAGTAAGGATTCTTCCTTATATATTAGAGAAATATAATTTTGAATTAACAATATTTGCGACTTATTGTATCTTTCAAATATTTTCAACTATTATCTATGAAAATTACGAACAAATACAACTTAAAATTTGAAACTTTTAAATAAATTCTAAATATATTTGTAATAGTATGTAGTAGCTTTTACATGAGATCTAATCTATCAAATTATGTGACTATGTATTTTGAGATATTATTTGTTTGAGCAAATTTAATTGTATATTTCGAATAAATTAGCTAAACAAAATAATTTTCATAATATTTTAAAAATAAAAATATAAATAAATTTTAAAACAAATACATTTAAGCTCCAACTATAAAAAATAATGAAGTGGAAAATGTTTAATTTATTCCAATAGAAAAGAAAAGTACGAAGGGATCATAAAGTTAAAAGGGATAAAACCAGGGAAAATAATAATAGAACTCAAGCCCAGTTTTTTTGCGATGGGCAAAATTGCCTAACCAAGCATGTTTGGCGGGCACAAAAATATAGTCTATATTTGACGGGCACAAATATATAGGGCGACCTTCCAAATGAAAGGTAGAGCTTCAACCAACAAACCAAACACCCATACAATATACATGCTAACTGAAGCATACATACATGTTGATGCTCAACTGTTTGTTTTTCCTCTTGTTAATAAGTAAATAGATTAGAATAGAAAAATACTCTCTCCTTCTCAAGTTACCCGTTCCAAATTGAGATGACACAGTTATTAAGAAAACAATGATTAGTAATAAAACTTTACCATTTTGCCCCTATTAATTTTGTCATGCTGTTAGTTTCAATATTGATAGAGTTATTATATGACTGATACCAAAGTACATTTTGCATGGATAATTAGGGTTATAGGATTACCTAAGTTTTTGCAACATTTTTCAAGATTTGATAATTCAATACTAGCAAGTAATCAATTACTAAGGATATAATACAGAAAAAAAAATTGTTTGATTAATGAAAAAAGACAAATAAAATGAGAAATCAAATTAAAAAATTTGAGACAGGTAATTTGAGACGGAGTGAGTAAGAGATAAGAATAAGAGAATTCCATTGGAACGGAAAGATAAATCCTTATATTACACAAACACACAGGATTCATCTTAACATATCCTTATTTATTTCACACACGCGAATATCAAATATCAATGTCATCAGAGCTGCGAAAGGAGTTGTATACAATTCTGACGAGGAATGCAAATAGTCTCAAAAGGCTTATCCTTACTGGAAGTTACTTTAGATTTGTAATTATCACATGCATCCTTGTCATAAATTTTTTCCTCAAATTCCACATTTTCCCAATCAAACAATTGAACCAATGAACCCAATACCAATGAAACAGTACGCATGCCCATATTAGCTCCAGAGCATGCTCTTCTCCCCATACCAAATGGTAAGAATTTATAATTGAACGCTTCTTTTTCCCCCTCCATTGCCTCAAATCTCTCCGGCTTAAACTTTTCAGGCTCGTCCCATAACTCGGGGTCCATATGGATGGCCCAAGCGTTAACCATTAAGATTGTATGTTTTGGTACATGGTAGCCACCAACAGTACAATCTTCAGATGAATAGTGAGGCAACAAAAGTGGTACTGGAGGGTGCAATCTCAATGTCTCGTTGATAACACAGTGCAAATAAGGAAGATTAGTGAAATCAGATTCGTTCAATAAGCGCTCGTTCCCCACATTGCTATCAATTTCAGCTCTAAGCTTCTGAAATGCCTCAGGTTGAGCTAAAAGAAGGCCCATCGCCCATTGGATCGTCATCGATGTGGTCTCCGTTCCCGCAACGAGTAAAACCTAAAGCACCCCAGAAACGTTTATTAGTACAAAATCATTTCATGAGTATCCTATTTCCATACTGTTTTCTAGGTTTTCTTTAAGTTGTGGCAGAAAAAATATTTTTTTTTTAAAGTCTATATTTAATTAAAATCATACAAGGTTATAACTATTATAGTCAATTTCTTCCTTAATATAACTAATACATTTAATCTTTCTTGAGACATACTTTAATTACATCAAAATTCTTCTATAATTCATTACTTTTACATAAGAAATTTATTTTTGCTACAAATAATATTTAATAAAAATATATAATCTATTATTATCAAAAAAAAAAAAAGTGAGCCCCTTCAAATTTGGAGGTCTTAGGCGCAGGGGCGGCTCAACCCTTTCGAAAAAAAGGCGGCCGCCTAAGGCCCCCAAAATTTGAGGGGCCTCATTTTTTTTTAGTAATAATAAATTATAAATTATGAAAAAACATATTAAATACTATTTATAAAAAAAATAAAGTTTTTATATAAAAAATTTAAAAGTTTGATATATCTGGTCCAGAATATTATGTCTCAAGAAATTAATACATTGACTATATTATTAATTAAAAAGGAATTATTAGAAGAAATCAATTATATAATTTTAAAAATAGACTTTATAAAAATAATTATTTTTTCATAAAAACGTAAGGCCTCCGTTCGATTTTGACCTTAGGCCACAGATTCGCTTGAGCCGCCCCTACTTAGGCGGTTGCCTTTATTTTAAAGGGGTAGAGCCGGCACCGTTAAACTTCATTAAGATACCTTATAAACAATTTATACCATATTATGTTGCCTTAAAGACAATTACAGATAATCGTCTATATATGACGAATTAACTAGTATTCTGAAAAACAAAATGGTTGCTTACACCAGAGTTATAAGAACCACAATAGAAATTTAATTTCAATCGAGGTAGTTTCACGAATCGTAACTTAACTCTTTCTTTATTGCATCCAGGGCGTGAAGTTCCTTTTTTTTTTTCCAACGAAAAGAGTCACTCAACTTTGCTTAAACAATACGAAAATTCATTAAAAGTCACTCAACCTTGAGTAACTCTGCTTTATTTCCTCCTAGCTAGTGATGACTTTCTGAAGATATCTAAACAAAGTCAAGTAAATTTGCTATTGCAAGATTAGAGTACTTTAGTTAATTTTAATTATACTTAAATAGTGACTTTTCTTGATATAGTTTAGTAACGTCGATCCAATGAAATCAAAGTACTAATCATATTGATCATGAAATTAACTCCGTCGGTTAGTTGGTGTGTGTTTGTTAAATCCAACTATGAGAGGTGTTTGTTGCAATTTCACAAACAGGAAAGGCAATCTTTGAGCCAATTTTTACTTTTATCTCAATAAAAAAACAAAATTAAAAAAAAAAAAAAAAAAAAACGTCAGCTAAGTAACCACTTTGGACAGCACACTAGTAATCATATATTTCTTGATGATAAACTTATGAGCTATATCTAGGAAATCTAATCAGTAAGTATTAATTTTATGCCGAGAGTTTGATTTGATGGAATGTTCGTACGTACCATTAGAAGACTTTTAATAAGATCGTCAGTGTAGAATTCAGGTTCAGAATCCTGCAGAGATAAAAGCGTCTCAATCAGAGTTGTTTTCTTCCCTTTGGCTCTATCATCAGTAGTAATACTTTTTTCTTGTCGAAATTCGTCAAGTAATCTAGTCAAGTATTCATTTCTCTTCACGTATGTTACGTCCATTTTTTTCTCAATCCCTTTATACCCAATCCATTTCAACACTGGCAAAAAATCACATATGTTTAAAACCAACAAATTAGCAGTGAAAGCTCCCCTCATATCTTCAATAATCTTTTTCCCCTTCTCCATTCCTATATCTTCCTCACTCACACAACTTTTTCCAGTACCAATTCTCATCATAACATTAAACACAAAAGCAGAAGCCCAATAGCTCAAGTCAACTCGTGCACCTCCAAGTATACAATTCTCACCGGCTTTAAACAAAGAGCGAATTAAAATCTCAACTTCCTCCTTTCGAATTAAAGAAGACTTTTGAAGACTGTTGAAAGAAAACAGCTCAACAGCTGTTTGACGGCGTAGAACTCTCCAGTGTTGCCCGTACGGAGCCCAAAAAACAGAAACATAGTTAAATGACAACCGGTCACCTAGCATGCTACGTGGCCGGTTCGCAAAAACAACGTCGTTTTTGGTGAAACATTCTTCCACAGCCGATGGAGAAGACACAACAAGCAAATTTCGATAGCCGAACCGGAGGTATAAAACCTGTCCATATTTAGTTGATAAAGAGGTTAATGTTTGTTGAAGTGAATTTTTGATAAGGTAAAGATGGCCAATTATTGGGAGAGATAAAGGACTAGGTGGTAAATTTTTTCTAGGATGAAGCAAATGTTTCAATAAAAAGATAACAAAAAATAGCAAGATCACAGCTAACAAGTTATGCATGGCTAAATAACTTGAAAAAATAAAGCTTCAACTTTTTTAATTATAGTGAACTACTCATTGTTGCGTAGTGGTTTTTTATATAGACAGCATTTGCCTGCCTTCTATCAGTCTATGTAGATTATATATTATATTCGTGGTATAAATAATCAAAGGATCGTGTGAAACACGTTTGAATTGTGAAAATCGTTAGTGTGAGTTTGTAATTTGTGGGGACAGTTCAACTGTTGGTTTGATCTGCATACCTGAAAATGTCAGTCAAGTACGTAAAAGTCATTAAATTAGATACTCCCTCCGTTCCATTTTATGTGTCATCGTTTTCTTTTTAGTCCGTCTCAAAAAGAATATCATGTTTCCTTATTTGGTAAATATTTAAAAACATAATTATACTTTTACCCTTATTGAGCCTACTTAATTAAAAAAAAGATAGTAGCACATTTTTTGATAAAGGACAATTTGATAAATATTATCAAGTCTTTCCTTATTTCTAAAACTTCGTACCCGATCAAATGGTGATACATAAAATGGGACGGAGGGAATGTATTTGTGTGAGTTGTGAGTTTGTAATTTGTGGTACTGGTTCTGTTGGTTTATCCGCATAGCTGAAAAGTCAGGCAAGTATATAGAAAAGAATTTAAGTTTGGTGCACCGTCGATATATATATTTTTTTTACATCATCAAGTGACTTTAACATGTTGTAGCAGGTTATTCATTTCTCAAGTAAAAATGTAAAATGGATGACCTGCTACAACAGGTAAAAGTCACCTGATGATGTAAAATAAAAATACACCGACGATGCACCAAACTTAAACTATATACAAAAAGCATCGAGTAAGATATTTTTAATAGTTTGAAGTGAATTGGAAGTACTCTCTCCATTTCATTTTGTTCTGTCTCTATATAACATATGTTCAATTAAGATGATTTGGAAACAGCTTCTGGTAGAAATATAAGGTAAGACTGCATACAATACACCCTTGTGGTGGGACCCTTCTCCAGACACCACGCATAGCGATAGCTTTAGTGCACTGGGCTGCCCTTTAATTAAAATTTCTTAACGTTATGACTCTATATAACATATGTTTAATTAAAATTTGTTAAGGAGTGTATCAATTAAGTCAACATGTTTCAATAATAAGAAAGAGGGGTAGACTTAGGGGGAGTATATAATAATAGATTAATAATTTAAGGAGGAATTAGTAGTACTTCCTCAATTTCAATTTATGTGGCAGCATTTGATTTGTCATAAAGTTTAATAAAGAACAGAAAATATTTTGAAATTAATTTGTGATCTAAAACACTACTTAACTATTTGTGTGTATATATCATTTCATTAAGGGTAAATTATTTTCAATTATTGAAAGATGATATTCTTGTTGAACAGACGAAAAAAAAGTGTATCGCATAAAACGAAATATATAGTTCAATAATTATTTTACATTTAATCACTCATGTCTTTAATAGATAGATAATGTTGATAATGTGATAAGCACATATTCTTAAGACTTAAAATTTGGAGGACTTTGTGATTAGTGGTCTAATTGATTCATTAGATGGGTCGCCCTTGAAAGAGTTATGAGTTGTATCATACCCCCCATATCCGATCCTTATAATCCATAACGTATACGCCATGAAGTATAGAGAGTGATTTTTACGTTTTTGGGTTGCAAGTATAGAGAGTGATTAATCAAAAAAGAAAAAGAAAGTGAGTGATTCATTAGATAAACTAATTTGCAAGGATAGAGAGTGATATACGTCCCAAATTATAAGGTGTTGTTGGATAATCAATGAGGTGAGTCGAGAATTATGAGTTTCAGTTTTAGATTCCGACAGAGGCAAAATGAGGTGATTTCTTCTCAAGATGAATCTAAACCTTAATGGCAGAGTTATCCGATGCTTTTTTGATAAGCAGTAGATATCCGGTGAAATACTTGAATCGACCGAGTACAGTAAACCACCATTTGTCATTAAGAAAATCAAATAATTTGCAGGTCTCTTTCGTGCTGCTTCTTTTTTTATATATTGCTTAAGATGTTAAACCAATCCTTGGAAAAAGTCTATAACTTGAGTTTTATAATTTTATTTAAACAAATCTTATAAAATGAGAGAAAAATAGGGTAGTCCAACGTGACTTTAATTTACCAAGTGAGACACACCCACACAAAACATGAAATAAATGCAATTTTAACTGAGGTTTAAAAAATTACATCGTCAATATTGCGACGAATTATATATTAGTACCAATTACCAAATGGATTATAAAAATATTCTCTCAACCTGCACTCCACATAACAGGTCACTCATGACGTTTGAGTAGCAGGGAGTATCATATATCTAACTTGAATTTTCCTTTTAAAATTAAGAATTGCTGACTAATTTTTGAGTTTGTACAAGATTTGAAGAAACTGAGCGCTAAAGAAGTTGTCTTATTGATAACAACATCGCAATAATAATTCTAACCTAACACGAACGGTCCGTTGATTCAAACAATTGATTATCCCGTTTGATTGAAAAGTCTGTGCTTACCAAATTAAGGCCAGTATCCATCTCATGCCACCACTGTTATGATTCGGACAGAATAAGCAAACCACAAATAAAAGAAAAATAAGAACACACAAGATTTACGTGAAAACCCTTGCGGGAAAAATCACGTGTAAGGGCAGAGGAATTTCACTATGAAAGGAGAGGAGTACAATGTGGAGAATGACGTAATTTCTGAATAATTAAAACTGACTCACTAATTGCACTTATATAGTATGTGCGTACAAATAAGTCTTAGGCCCCAAAACAAAAAAATCAGCCCGATCCTTACACTGCCACCATAGACCCCATTAAAAATCATAAATATGGGTCGCACCGCGAAACTTTCAAGGCCGGACCAACAAATTTCGGGTCACAACTCTGACAACCACATTAATCAAATGTTTAATATAGTTAAATGCAATTCGATAGTATTGCAAGTGTATCAGGATCAGTGCTGGATGAAAATGTTCTCCAAATAAAGTATTCGTGATAATTAATACATCAAAGGTGATAATTTTTCCTTTTTTTTTTAATTATTATTAATATTGTATTCGAATTCATCACAAGTACAATAAGACTATTAAAGGGTAAAACATTGTACAAAAAATTTCTCTATTCTCAAGATTCAAACCTAGACATATAATTAATGATGATATTCCAGCAATCTTCTTGATACTTAGATGTGCAATGCTTGCTTATTTCCCAAGAAGTATTTGCAAAACCTATTTGGAAAAAAAAAAAAAAGTTTTTTAAGAAGTGGTTATAGAGTTGGTATTTTAAAAAAAAAAAAAATCATTTTCCACTAATAAAACACATAAGGAATCCATTCGAAAAATCATAATTTATATCTACACATGTTAGATGTTTCTCATATGAAATTGAAAAAAACGAAAAAACTTTTTTGAAAAAGTTATTCAGACAATAACCTAGCTATATTGTGATGTTAAACTGTATACTTAAAGGTGAAGTATTAAAAAAATTGGGAGGTGATCAAGTGCCAATTTCGAAAATTTAGTTGATGTGTAGGTGATGGTGATAGAAAAAAAAAACACTGATTTAATTGATCAGGAAAGAAGAAACATATCACCGATATGGATGGAATATGTTTTCTTTCATCAGATATCACAAAAGAAAAGAAAAAAAAAGTATAATGATTGTACGAATCAAAATAAAATGGAGAAATGTAAGTACCGACTCTAAGAGAAAAATTCATTTCTTGCAATAAAACTCCAAATAGAAAAGAGAGGGAGATCCAAACGAAAAGAAAAAAAAAATTGGTTGTAACAAACTGGAAATATTGCCAATCTTGCACAAAGATTTTGCATATGCCTTTTGGTTTGTTTCCCACTTGATGTTTGATGTATTAGTGCTCGATTTTAGATTTGTGCATCGCATGACCTATTTTTAGGGGAAATTCTCAATAAGATTCTTTTCATTTTCAGAAGTTTAAATTCGAAATTTCTGATTTAGAATTGAGGGATCCCAACGATTGCATTGTTGGGTTTAAGGTGTAAATGTGAATAGTAAATAGAGGGAAAATTGTGGAGGAAAGAGAGACACCAAATTAGAGAGTGTACTCTCAAATTGGAAAGTTCACTAATTCTTCCACATTGATGGGAGAAGGGAACTTTGGAGTGTTTTAAATAAGGAACACTAACTCCACATGAATAGTGAGGCAAGAACAAGGTGGTGCCTCGCGCTGTTGTCACTCGCTTGGATTCGGAGATTTAACTTTTTAGACAAATTTTATTTGAAACTTGTTTTACAAGTGAAATTTTAATCCCAAAAAAAAAATCTGATAGAATTATTTTTCTCCAAGTGCGGGCGTATTTTTTACGCCATGCAAACTCATACGCAACGCATCACGAAGGGAAGCGACCCTTCGAGGGAAAAGGCACATTGTTTCGCGCTGTAGGGTGACCTGCGGGCGCAGATGCTGCGCAGGAACACGACCTGTGGGCGCAGATGTAGGTCCAGCACAGACTGGGTGCAGGGACATGATTGCTACTAAATAGGTGCCTTTTTGTTAAACCAATGCATCCTTTCTGAAATGATACACTTAAGGCTATAAATACTTGATATATTCCTTAGGTATATAAATGATTTTTTGACAATAAAAACACTCTTCTTCTATACAAAAACCATGCGTGATCATTGAGCTGTTGAGTGAGTTCGAAGAATCCAACAATTTGAGGTACCACTATTATTCGGATTGAAAGCCATTTTATCCTGGGAGGAAGATTCCACAACCTCGGGTACAGTGAGGAAAATTATTCCTTAAGGACACTCCGTGAAGCCGGAGGACTTGGCTTTACATTTCTATTTCATCTCATTTCTAAAAAAATAACATACTTCTTGGATAGATTATTTATAATCTTGTGTTGAGGGTGTTAAGGAACTATCTAAGTGTTCTTGTCTTGGACTTGAACTTGGATTGAAGTTATTGTTGCATATATATACACAAATTCTTGTACCCGAAAATATTGAAAATAATAATCTTAGGTATTCTTTCAGAATCTGTATAGCTTGTTTTCTGGAGATTAAAGCTTTAATCTATGTACTCCTTTTGAACTTAACTAGTGATTTGAAGACATAAAATCTCCATCACAAGTTAAAGATCACTCTGTTGACGAATGGAAGTCATAAAAACTTCGTCGTTAAACTAGAAACAAGAAGTGTTTAAAGTTGTTGCAACTTTTTAATGAGTATTTCGATATGCTAAAGGCACTGTCTTGTGGTGACAGGAAAATGACGACTAATAGTCAAGTGCATGATGATGGAACGACTATGGCGGCAATTAGTTGCCACGACGAGTCGTACTAATGCTCCGCAAGCTATGGCACCGGCGGAGAAACCCAAAAAGTTCGCGGATATTGACTTCAAGAGATGGCAGCAGAAACTGTTTTTCTACCTCACAACTCTCTGTTTTCAAAGGTTCACGGTTTAGGAAACTCCGAAGGTGCCCAAGGGAACCTCTGAAAAAGACGCTTCGTGATTGTGGAGGCTTGAAAACACTCAAATTTTCTTTGTAGGAATTATATCTTGAGTGGTCTCCAAGTTGACCTTTACAATGTGTATAGCGGAACCAAGACTGCAAAAGTGTTATGGGGAGCGCTAGAACGGAAGTACAAGACAGAGGATACCGGAACTAAAAATTTCTTCGTTGCAAGATTCCTGGAGTACAAAATGATAGACAGCAAGTCTGTTGTTTCCCAAGTACAGGAACTGCAAGTGATCATCCATGATCTCCTAGCGGAAGGTATAATTTTGATGAATACCTTTGTTGAACATTTTAAAAATGTTCTTAGTATTCACATGAACTTTATTGTAGGTTTGATTGTGAATTAAGCATTTCAAGTAGCAGCACTAATAGAGAAGCTACCATCTATTTGGAAAGACTTCAAGAACTATTTGAAACACAAACATAATGAGATGTCAATCAAAGATTTGATTGTACGACTACGCATTGAAGAAGATAATAAGGCTGCGGAAAGAAAGTCAAAAGACAATTCTACAATGAATGGAGCAAACATTGTAGAAGATGACCAAAATAACTCCAAAAAGCGAAAGAAAACTGGAAATGAAAGCAATCAACCCTAGAAGAAATTCAAGGGAAAATGCTTCAATTGTATCAAGATTGACCACAAGTCTGCAGATTGTCGTGCCCCAAAAAAAGGGAAGGAAAAGGACCAAACAAATCTGGCTGGGTCTAAGAAAGAAACAGATTATCTGTGTGCTATGCCTTCCGAATGCAACTTGGTGGAAAATTCTCACCAATAGGAGATGGATTCCGGTGCCACCCGCCATGTTTGTGCTAATAAGGAGTTATTTTCAACATTCGCTCTGCCTCAAGTAGAAGAAAAGATCTACATGGCAAACTGCGCTACTGTAAAAGTAGAAGGAACAGGAAAAGTGTGCTTGAAGATGACTTCCGGCAAAGTGTTGACACTTAACAATGTCTTGTATGTTTTGGAGTTAAGGAAGAACTTGATTTATGTTTCACTTCTAGACAAAAATGGATTCAAATGTGTATTTATTTCCGAAAAAATTATACTTAATAAAAGAGAAGTGTATGTAGGAAAAGGCTACCTCAATGAGGGCCTAATCAAAATGAATGTTGAAATCAATAAAAGTTCAAATTCTTCTTACTTGCTTGAGTCTTACGATTTGTGGCATGAACGATTAGGCCATGTTAATTATAAAATATTACGGAAGTTGATTAACTTAGAAGTTTTGCCAAATTTTGAGTGCAATAAATTAAAATGTCAAACTTGTGTGGAATCAAAGTATGCTAAGCTTCCGTATAAGTCTGTTGAAAGGAGTTCCAATTCCTTAAACTTAATCCACACTGACATTTATGATATGAAGTTAACACCATCACGTGGTGGGAAAAAGTATTTCATAACTTCTATTGACGATTGCACGAGATATTGTTATGTCTATTTGCTAAATAGTAAGGATGAAGCAATAGATGCGTTTAGGCAATATAAAACTGCAGTTGAAAATCAAATAGAGAAAAAGAGAAAAATGATAAGAAGTGATAGGAGCAGAGAATATGAATCTCCCTTCGTCGAAATATGTGTAGAGAATGAAATTGTCTATCAAACTATAGCCCCGTACTCACCTCAGTCTAATGGAATTGCGAAAAGAAAAAATCAAACTTTGAAGAAAATGGTGAGTGTCTTACTTATAAGTTCAGGTTTACCGCAAAGCTTGTGGGAGGAGGCTATCCTTACAGCCAACCGAATACTCAATAGAGTTCCCCATAGTAAGACACAATTAATTCCTTATGAAAAATGGAAAGAAAGGAAACCCAACTTGAAATATTTCAAAGTGTGGGGGTGTTTAGTGAAGTTCCAAGTTCTTGTGCCTAAAAAAGTTAAGATAGGACCTAAGATGGTGGACTGCGTGTTCAGAGGATATGCTAAAAGTAGTAAAGCATGTTGATTTTTGGTTCATAAATCCGAACATCCGGCTATTAATGAAAATACGGTAATTTAATCAGATAATGCTGCATTCTTTGAAAATATTTACGGGCATAAAACAGGACATGAAAAGTCTAGAGGAGGGTTTGAACGACCTAGAGCTGAACCAAGTGAGAATGTACATACTGATGAAAATCTAAGACGTAGTACACGTCAAAGAACGTCAACTTCTTTTGGATCAGATTTTGTAACATTTTTCTTAGAAAATGAGCCTCAAATATTTAAGGAAGTGATGTCATCGTCAGACTCATTCTTTTGGAAAGAGGCAGTCGATAGTGAGATTGATTCAATCTTAAGCAACCATACGTGGGAGTTGGTTGATCTTCCTCTAGGAAATAAACCTTTAGGTTCTAAATGGATCTTCAAAAGAAAAATGAAAGCCGATGGTACTATTGATAAGTACAAGGCAAAACTTGTTGTAAAAGGCTTCAAACAAAAAGAATGCCTTGATTACTTTGATTTGATACATACTCGCCAGTACCGAGGATAACATCAATTCAGATGTAATTGCCTTGACAGCAGTATATGGTTTAAAAATCCACCAAATAGATGTGAAAATGGCATTCCTAAATAGAGAATTGGAGGAAGAAATCTACATGGAACAGCCTGAGGATTTTGTGGTTCCAGAAAAAGAAAATAAGGTGTGTAAACTTGTTAAGTCACTTTATGGACTAAAACAAGCACCTAAACAATGGCATGCAAAGTTTGACCAAACCATATTGGCAAACGGATTCAAGACTAATGAATGTGATAAGTGTGTTTATATTAAAGACACTCCAAATCACCAAGTCATAGTTTGTTTATATGTGGATGATATGTTGATCATCATTAGAGACATTTCTGATATAAATGCAACAAAACGAATGCTCGAGAGCAAGTTCAATAAGAAAGACCTTGGAGTTGTGAATGTGATCTTAGGAATAAGAATCCATAGAACTCCACAAGGGTTGGCATTGTCACAGTCTCATTACATCAAAAAGATACTTGACAAATTCAAGTATATGGAATTTGGTATTGCCAAGACTCCATTGGATGTGAGATTTGCACTTCAAAAGGATAAAGGTGAAAACGACTCACAATTGGAGTACGCAAGAGTATTGGGATGTTTAATGAATATAATGAACTGTACACGATCAAACATACCATGCGCTATAAGTAAGTTGAGTCGGTACACGAGTAATCCTAATAAAACTCATTAGATGACAATGAAAAGAGTTTTGGGGTATCTTAAATACCCTAAAGACGACGCTTTGCATTATAATAAATATCACGCGGTACTTGAAGGATATAGTGATGCAATTTGGATCACCGAATTGAACGAAGTAAAATCCATAAGCGGATATGTATTTACTATCGATGGAGGAGCGGTCTCTTGGAAATCTTTCAAACAGACATGTATTGCTCGCTCTACAATGGAATCTGAATTTATCGCATTGGATAAAGCCGGTGAAGAAGCATAATGGCTCCAAAAATTCTTGAAAGATATTCTTTATTGGCCCAAACCAGTAGCACCAGTATGTATACAATATGATAGCCAAGCGGTAATAGGTAGGGCAGGGAGCATGATGTACAACGGTAAATCTCGTCACATAAGATAGAGACATAATACTATTAGAGAACTTCTCTCTAGTGAAATTATCACTGTTGACTATGTGAAGCCAAAGAATACTATGTCGGATCCACTTACAAAAGACCTATATAGAGAAGGAGTTGAGAGGACATCCAAGGGAATGAGATAAAGGCCTACGACAAGTCAGCATGGCGGTAACTCTACCTAGCAGACTGAAGATCCCAAGAGTTAGATTCAAGGAGATTAAACAAAGTTATGTCTGACAGGTTCAACATTGTCAATATACCAACTCATTCTCATAATGTAGACAATGTTTAGTAAACAAGGATAAGACTTAAGGTGAAAAGTCTTGTAATGATTATCTAAATTTTGCAGATTTGACCAAATAGTTTAATCTATAGGATTGAACGTTTAGAAATCACCTATTTAAGGGCGTAGTGAAAGCCGCTTCAAGGAGAATATTAGTAAGGGTCTACTCTCTAAGCTCTCATGAAATCGGGACGTACTCATGGCTGAAAAGAACAAAACTGTGAGAACCATAAAAAGTAAAAGGTTGGTTGTGTGACATGTGTTGTCTAGGTATACATCAAAGCTCGACGGTTCAAAGATATCAAATCTACCGATTGACCGAGTGCATCTGAAGCATGTTCACTATGGAAAGTTCAAAGGAAAACCTACTTATCCAGATGCAATCAGTCTTTGCTAAGTGATCACATGCTTATCAATATCTTTCTTCAAAAGATAATCATTCCCCATTCATGTGGGAGATTGTTGGGTTCAAGGTGTATATGTGAATGAAAAATAGAGGAAAAATAGTAGAGGAAAGAGAGACACCAAATTAGAATGTGTACTCTCAAATTGGAAAGTTCACTAATTCTCCCACATAGGTGGGAGAAGGAAACTTTGGAGTGTTTTTAATAAGGAACACTAACTCCACATGGATAGTGATGCAAGAACAAGGTGGTGCCTTGTTCTGTCGTTGTCGTCTCTCGCTCAGCTCGGCTTCAGCTTCGAATTTGAATTTGAATTTGTATTTGGAAAATGATCTATCGATGAGACCTATCTTTTTAGGCAAATTGTATTTAAAACTTATTTTACAAATGAAATTTTAATCCAAAAAAATAAAATCTGATAGAATTATTTTTCTTCAAGTGCGGGCGCATTTTTGACGCCATTCAAACACATCACAAAGGGATGCGACCCTTCGAGGAAAAAGGCACACTATTTCGCGCTGTAGAGTGATCTGCGGGCGCAGATGCTGCTCAGGTACGCGGCCTGTGGGCGCAGATGTAGCGCAGAAGCTACTGAAATTTCTGAAATGTCAACTGCGGGCGCAGATCAGGCGCAGGTCTAGCACAGAATGGACGTAGGGACGTGACTGCTACTGAATAGGTGACTTTTTGCTGAACCAATGCATCCTTTCTGAAAGGATCCATTTAAGGCAATAAATACCTGATATATTCCTCAGGTATAGAAATGATTTTTTGACAATAAAAACGCTCTTCTTCTATACAAAAACTATGTGTGATCATTAAGTTGTTGAGTGAGTTCGAAGAATCCAACAATTTGAGATACTGTTATTGTTCGGATTGAAAGTCATTTTATCCTGGGAGGAAGATTCCACAACCTTGGGTACAGTGAGGGAAATTATTCCTTAAGGACACTCCGTGGAGTTGGAGGACTTGGCTTTACATTTCTATTTCATCTATTTTCTGAAAAAATAACATATCTCTTGGATAGATTATTCATAATCTTGTGTTGAGGGTGTTAAGGAATTTCATAAGTGTTTTTGTCTTGGACTTGATCTTGGATTGAAGTTGTTGTTGCATATATATATATATATATATACAGATTCTTGTACCCAAAAATATTGAAAATAACAATATCACAGCCCATGTTGGTACATGCTCCTTGTTCTTTAAGGGCCCAAATATAATTTGTCGAATATATAACTATGCCCTCCCATAAGATATTTATGTTCTTGCCAAAATATCTTGATAAATACTCCATCTGGATAAGTTTGTTTGCCTTATTTCACTCTTGTAATTTGGTTAACTAGTTTCAACTTTAATTTCCTCACAACATGTGTAAGACCACAATAAAGGATATTTTGGCATATTCTATATGTTTTGAATTTAAGATCATAATATTAAATGATTTTCTTTACTTTTTAAAAACTTCATATCAAGTCAAAATTAAACAATCAAACTAAAATGGTGGGATGAGCAGTTTTGTGAAGAATATTTAAAATATCTTGTGTAATTTCTAGAAAAATCATCTTGAAGAAATATCTAGATATTCTAGGTAGATGAATCTCGAAAATATAGTCTATTTGATATTTGTATTTAGGAAATATCTAGATATTCTAACTTGTTAGATATTTGTAGAAGAGGATAGAATACTCAAGATGAAGGTGGAGTTCATTTTGAAGAGAACCATATCCTTTAGTTTATTCGATCATGTTATAAGGTATAAATCAGCCCATGAAATATGGAGGACCCTCTATCAGTTATTCAACAAGAAGAATAAAGCTCGGCTACAAATATTGGAGAATGAATTAGCTAACAACCCTCAAGTTAATATTTCTATTGCCGAATAGTTTTTAAAGATTAAGAACTTATGTTCTGAAATTTTTTTATTGAATACGGACGAGGCTATCTTTGAAGCACGAATGAGAATAATTATCATTCATGGTTTGAAACCAGAATACATTTCCTTTGTGACATCAATTCAGGGATGGGCTAAACAATCATCCCTGGAGGAATTTGAGAATTAATTATCGTCACAGGAGTTACTAGCCAAATAATTAGCTGGTGAATATGTTAAACAAAGACAAGGAAATGCTCTTGTAGCTAATAAGAGAAACGTTAAAGAAAAAGAAAAAGATATACCTCACTCTTGATTCTCAGGTGGTTCAAGCTCGCCTAGAAAGAAGGAAAATACTTTTAACAATTGTAAAAAGCCTCTCAGATGTTATCGGTGTGGCAAAGCAAGACACATAAGAAGATATTATCGAGCCACGACGAGCAACATGCCTCTAACTGAAAAAACTGTTGAAGAAGAAGGAGGTTGGAAAGATGCTTAGCAGCTGAGAGTCGAGCAATAGATGCCTTGACGTCCATAAATTTAGAAAGGGGTTGGATTGGATATAATATAATCCATCGTGTGGAGAAGGAAGACATTAATAAAAAGCAAGATGATACTGAAGGCGTTCAGAATAAAGACGTGAAATCTGCTATCAAGGAAATCAAACAAACAGATCCTAAAAATAGAAATAAAAGTCTGAACATAGAGGATATTGAAGTAGACTCTGAGCAAACAGTGTCTGAAATTCTATATGCCAATGATGATTTTATCGGAGTTAGCATTAAGGGAGATGTAGTTGAAGTCTCTGATCAATCATCTATGGTATCAAGATCAATTACTAGCTCAAAATAAATATTTAAAGTTGATGAGGAAACTAAAGATCAAGCAAATGAAGAAGTTGACCATGTAGACTCAGATGGAGAAATTGAAGATGAAGAGGTTGATACTGATGAAATTTCTTTATACTTTGGAGTTGAATCTGAAGGAGAGGGTCCTAAAATATTGAACCCAGAAGTTTCAGATTTACCCATGAGAAATGATTCTCCAAAGAATATAGTTGTTGAGGTGTTCGGAGAAAGAGGGAGTTCGGAAACTCAACAACATGAAACTCGACAAGGAGATGACTCACTTAGTTCACAAAGATCAAAAGAAAATATTGTGAAGTCGGTACGTTACAAAGATAAAACTTTTGTTGGTACACATATCTTTGCAGGACCAACTGATGACAGAAAAACTTCATTATTTGAAGAAGTTAGAGGAGTCGAGAAAAAAGTACAAGGATTTCCACCAAGACATAGTTCAAAGTTTCGTTTGAGTTCTTCTGCAACAAGTTTGGGATAGCTTTCAAAAAATCATTTTAAGGGGGGGGGGGGTGTGAAGAATATTTAAAGTTGATTTTTTGGATAACATAGTTTTTCTTGTAAAGTTTCTAGAATATCTTGTGTAATTTCTAGAAAAATCATCTTGAAGAAATATCTTCATATTCTAGATAATTTTAGGTAGAGGAATCTAGAAAAAGTAGTCTATTTGATATTTATATTTAGGAAAGATCTAGATATTCTAGAGTGTTAGATATTCTACAAATACTTTAGATTTGTAGTATCTAAAATCCTCTCATAGCGGAGGACATTAGACACTTGTAACCAACCAAAAATACAATTCAATTCAAGAAGTCTTCCTCCATAACAAAACTTCTCTTTCATAGCTTCCTCTTCCTTAGAAGAATTTTCCAATCTTAGTTAACTTCTCTTTCATAGCTTCCTCTTCCTCAGAAGAATTTTCCGATCTTAGTTCATGACCTTGGGCTAGCAGAAAGTCTCTCAATTACATCTTTCTTCTACTATTTTCTACAAGTTTCTCCCTAAATGAATTCTATACGACTTGGTTTGAATTAGCTCGACCACTAAATTTCAAAAATCGAATAATTACTTATAAGAAGAAAAAGGGAAGATCCATAAATAGAAATGATTAAGGCCACAAGCTCTTTAATTTCTGTCTCTGTGTGATATAGATGTGTTCAAAGAAGAACAAAACAGTGTCAAGTTTATTTCCCTTGGTCTTATTCAACCAGTTCCGTACAATCCTAAGGCAGCCTCGACTTCAGAAGTAAAAAGAAAGCTACTATTGTATTATGTTTTTGCTTCTCGATGTAAAAATAAAAAGGTAAAGTAGACAAACTTGGCTTTTACTCTACTAATTACTGTCCTAAATAACATGGCACGCTGGTTGCATAATTACCATACATTATGGGGTCCTTTGGTACGAAGTTATTCATGGATTAACAATATAGGGATTAGTAATATAGGGATTATTTTTTATCAAGTGTTTGGTTTATTGTATTAAAAACTAAATATATCATGTATTTTAAAACTTAACAAAATCTTTTTTATAATTATACCCTTATATTTTTATGAGATTTTCTACTTCATTTAACTAGTCAAGTTGCTCACCCTTTGTGCAATCTTAAAAAAGCTAAAATATGAATAATAATTCTCACTCCGCTTAGTTGATCAGTTATTTCTTTAAAAAAAATTGAGTTTATTTAATCAAGAAAAATTAAAACAAACAAATAATTGTCATATTATAAAGAAATAATTTTTTTAAAATGTAAAGCACACTGTGTAAGAACATCACGGACTGTTGATAATATAATTTTAGATTTTCAAATTATATATTTATTTGACAAAAAAATTTTTTATTTAAATTAATCCTTCTGTAAATTGAACAATTACAAAATAGCATAAATGTAGTTCACATTCGAAACTATCAATTAACATAAGGGAGTAAATGATATTTAAGCACTTGATCCGCATACGCAAAGTAAAAAAAAGTTGGCAAATTAAATGTAACATAACAACCAAATTTTTAGTGATTAAATTTAAAATGAAACTAAAAGAAAATTTTAATAAAAAGAATTGAGGGGTAGTTGAGTCATTTAATTCTCTTATTCATTTATTATTAAGTCATGGATAAGTAATCCCATGATTTCTTAGGGATAAGACAATACACTCTATCAGAGAAATAAATACATTGAGTGTAGGAGGTGCACGTGTACCCACCAGCCTCGAGAAAAACTCTGTATATATAGTTCGTATATCTATATCTATCTATATATATATATATATATATATATATATATATCAGGGTGTTATGTTAAATATATGTCGTGCATCCATAAAAACAACTGATTTGACTGGTGAGATGGTTGGGCTTGCCACGTGAAAGTTGCTCTTTTTGCGTGATTGCTCAGGTTCGAACCCCAACAACAACGTTTCCTTATTTGCTCCTTTTTCCATTTTCCAAATACATTATTGTGCAAATCTATATATTTATCTTTTGATTAAAAGGACTTCCTACTTAGTAGTAATTTATTTTACACCTTTTCTTTTTTCTGTTGTGTATTGTGGATATTATTGAACTATTTTTTATTTTATTTCAAAATACAAGCTTCTCTCCAACTTCAAAAGGTAGATATTCTCCCTAATTTATACAATATAATATTTATTTTCTTTAATCCTTTGGTCATTGAGTTATTCTTTATTTTAAAAATTAGCAATTTAAAGTTTGAGATAGGCTTAAATCGAACGTTACCCGTTGCAACCATCTAACAAACAAATCTCTCGAATTTCATATTTTTCAAAAACTTTCTATTATTGTTCAAAATATGAAAGTGCGTTGAATTTAAGTACGGTGAATGACACACTTTTGTCATATTAAATCTAATTAATGATATTTAATAATATTAAAGTTTTGCTTATAAAATACTATAATTAACAAGTTTTCAAACACTCTATGGTGTATTAGCTATCCATATTTTAGGTGGGATTAAATTTAAATTGGACAACCAAACATTGTACATAGCCAAAACCTTGGGGGGCGTTATTTGATTTCTGCAATAATAATTTTTCAGATAACATTGTCCGCAAACCAAATTACTCTTTGGATTGGTTGTGTTGAGGTATAAGGAATTATTAGTCAGGATTAATTGAGTATTGTTCCGCTTTTTCATATGGAGGATAGTTTAGTCATTAGTGCATCGTACCTGTTTCTTCTCCATACCAATAGTATTACCATTATTTCATAATTTCTTTTTCGTCGATTTTTATTACTATTGATTATTTCTTGTGCTTTGTATCTCATTGTTTTATTGCTGTTACTGTTTCTTTTATGTTGAATGTTATGAATGCTTTCTCTATTATTTGTCATGTCTTAATTACTTTAGGAAATTTTTTTTACAAATTACTTTTAAGATGTATTATTTGTGTTTATGCGAAGAATCTTTTAAAAATAACCTTCTGCCTCAAATAGATTAAGATAAAGTTCATATTCTTCCCTTTTCACACTGAGCCTATAAAATTATACACTAGTACTATGTTGTTAGCTGTAGTAGTTTGTCCTACGTTTTGTGTAGGATTTTTTCTGGAATTAACAATTTTGTAATTGTTTATATAACAATTCTATGTAGGATAACAACTTCCAGATCCAGACTAATAGTTCCGATATTAGATTCTACTTTCTTTCTTCCAACGTCCTTTAAGAAAGATAAAAGTAAAATTTGAAACAAACATGTAGATCATTTTATCGAGTCTAAATCAAATAACATTATTTACCAAGCATACACCATATCTCAATTAAAAACATATTCATTAAATAACCCCAAATACACTATTATTATAATTTAAATATTTATTTATTCCTAAAATAAGTTGTTCACCAACCAAACGACCCCATGGTTCTTGATTTCACCTCCTTATTTAAATAATACTCGAAAAGGTACGGTAATTATTTTGGTTTCAATTAGCATGAAACGTGAAATTAAAGTTGATGTTCCTCTTCATAATTTAATTGACCTTAATTATAGTAATTTTATAAACCATATTAGTAAGGCGTGTTAATATTTTGATCCATGTCATCCGTACTTTATCCAAAAAAATTTAATTTTTTGGTTCAAACTTTGTCGAAATTGCATGCGTGGTTTCAGACATGTTGGCGCTTTCTCTTGCAATTCGTCAGGTAGAAATACAATTTTTTATTTTACAAATAATGATTAACCATAAAATATATAATACAGATAAATAATTAAAAATCCTAAACATGAGGTTTATCATCTGTTTTAGCAGGAAGAAGAAAATTTTGGTACTAAATGGATATTATATTGTAGCGAAGGAGTTAGGATTTTTACCGACATTTGTTATATGTAGATAAAAATAATTTTAATAATGTATAAATATTGTAACTTTATTTTGCCGAAGAAGATTCGGATGAATCACTTAATTAACTCTATATATAACTCTACTCCTACAATGTTGGGTTATGTTGGTGTGAATGTGAAATAAAGGAAAAAAACATGCTGGAAATGGCATTTTAGTTTAGTTTTTATTTTTACTTTTTATTGAAAGTTTGTCTCTCATTGATTAAAGAGAGAAAAAATTGAGGAGAAGACAAGCCAAAGAAGTTCGTCCCTCATTGATTAAAGAGAAAAAATATTGAGAAGAAGACAAGCTCTAGCTTGCACCGTCATCATCGCTCGATTTTAGCTTCAATTTTGATCTTGATAATCTTTTTGAATTTTGATCAAATGATTAACCATAAATAATACAAATAAATAGTTAAACACCCTAAGCATGAGGTTTATCATCTGTTAGCAGGAAGAATAAAATTTTGGTACTAAATGGATATTTTTTAGCAACAGAGTCAGAATTTTCACTAACATTTGATATATATACATAAAAGTAATTTTAATAATGTATAAGCATTGTAACTTTTTGTCAAGATGATTTGGATGAACCACTTAATTCTATACCTAACTCCGCTCCTATAACATTGGGTTATGTTGATGTGAATGAAAAATGAAAGAAGAAAACGTGAGGAAAATGAATTAATGAAATTTTAGTATAGTTTTTTTTTTAATCAAAACTTCCTATGTTCCTCCTTGATAAAAGTGAGAAAAGTTTGAGAAGAAGACAAGTCTTAGGTTGCACCGTTATCTTCGCTCGATTTCAGCTTCAATTTTGGTCAAATGATTGATTGATGATCTTTTTGAACCATGAATAAATGAAACCTATTTGATTAATTTTAATTTTGCAAGATACTGATTGATTTAATCTTTTTTTGGGTTTTATTTTAGAAATTAAATCACTCGAATATCCTGGTGTTTTTCGCGAACTTCGCAACGTGGTTACTCCAGTAACAAACAAACACTCAATTATGTGGGCTCGAAAAATTAAATAAACATTTTTATACTGTATTTTTCAAATTACTGTTTGAATACAGGATGCTAACATGTTCATCGTTATCTTAATTACTCAAAAAGTGTTAGTTTTTCACATTTAACACACATTTTAAAATAAATTTTTTAGGTATAACTCCATTCATGCTTCCATCGTTAGTAATCATTATGACTTTGTGAGATACTATGAATTAAGTGCAAACCCAGTCGCTAGCCAATATCTAATATCAATTGCCACTTCAAATTTCAAAAACATAGCCAAAACAATTTGATAGCAAAGTCATTTCAATGTCCAATTAGTGGGTTTCAATATACATAGTTACATACGCAATTGATTTTATCAATGAATCGTGCAATGTTGTAATTTTTGAAAAATTAAGTTATTAGTTCGATTTTATTTTATTATAAAATAAATTGGACCAATTATATACACAAATTTTATAAGTATGTATAACATAATACATTGATTTCTTATAATAATTTTATATACGTTTTCTATAAAAAGAAAATTATTAGTTTTATCTCTAATAGGCTAATGATCTTTAAGTTAAGCTCAATTTTTAAAAGAAAATGCTGAATCCAAATCTTCTTTAGTAAAAGAAATAAGAAATACGTTTAACTAATTAATTTGAAGATAGATGACTTAACCTAAATCTATGTTTAATTTTAGTGGCTTATCTAGACACTGACTACTCAATGGCAACTAATTGTGTAGACTGTTGATGAAAATGCCTGTGGATTTTGTTAAAAAGGTGGATTTTCATACATATCTCAACATGTATAATACGATTAAATATCTAATTAGTTGTTCACTATATTACTATAGTAATTTTTAGTCAAACTTTTAAGTTAATAAATGTAAATCGAAAAAGAAACAAGCATATTAATCCAAACTTCAAACCAATAATTTGTGTGATGTTTTAGTTTGAATTGATTTTATAGTTTAAAACTGATTGGATTGATCTTTTTTATTTTGCTTTTACCAAATAAAAACCATCAAACGGAATCGTGAACACCAAAAAAAAAAAAAGTCTCTTTAACTCATTACGTGAAGAAATGCTGGAAAAAAAAAAAGTACTACTAATCAATTTCTTTTGCTTAAACTTCCACCACAAGCATAGTATCTGGTTCATAACTCATTGCTTTTAACACGTAGTATTGATTTGTATGTAAAAAAACACTAAAATTATATTAGTAGTTATGAATCAATAATCATGAAAAATTTTAATGAGTTCATAGAAAAAATAACTAAAAATTGAACTCATAAATTCAAATCTCGAATTTGTCAATAGCATGAAAACATGAAATGAGAAGAGCATAATCGAAATTAAAGTACTGAAAAGACAAGAAACAAAAAGGAAATCCTTTATTTACATTATTCTTTTCGTACATAGATAAAAAGAGAAATAATTACTGTAACTACAAGAAGTCCTAAAGTAACACGCTTCAAAAGTTTTCAAAAACTAGCACTCCTATCGGACGTGCAATTTCACTTAGCTCCGAGTATGAAAAAATTCTTGACAGAAATACTTCATCTGTCTCTGAATTAGTCGTGCTTCCACGTGAATACTGAATATCATACGAGAAACCAACAAAAAAAAAAAAAAAAAAGAGTTCACATAGGTTCGTTCTATCACCATCATCATTTCATCTCCTAAAAAATCAACAAATTTCCAAAAGAACATCATCACTCACAATTTGACATCCACTAGCAAATCACGAACCGAAAAGTCCAAATTGATAAGTGTAGAAATGAAACATCAACGATTATGAAGAGGGTCAGATTCATTAGGCACTCTTCTTTTACTTGAAAAATACATATGAAGATCAAGTGAATGCCTCATCACCTTCCAATTATGTTGTGGCTGCCTCTGTTCTTCTTCTGGCTCATGTTTCTCTAATGTGTTGTTTTTCATTGCTGCAGACACAAATAGTAAAGATAGAAAAAACAGTATAACCAGAGACTGTTTAATTTGCATATTCATGCTGGTGAAGACAGAGATTTAAAAGGAAGAATGCACAAAGAGATTTTATGGGGTCCAACTATAAAAGAGTGAAGAGCAAACAAAGAGAAAGCGGTGAAATAGTAAAAAAACAATTGTTTGTTACATGAATAGCAAATGAAAGGAAGTTGTGGTAGAAAAATAGATAAGAGTGAGGGGTATCAAATACAGAATTTAACTTCGGTAAATTAATAATTTAGGGGTCGTTTGGTGCGAGGTATAAGAGACAAACAATCTCGAAATAAAAATGAAGATTATTTTATTTCATATTTGGTGTGAGGTATTAATTAGTATCGATATTATTTATTTCACCATTTACATTATAGTGATGGAATAAGTTATTCATATACATGAAGGGATAATTAATTTCGAGATTAATCATCCAGAATAACTCTTTCCAATCAAACGACCCCCTTAAAGTCTCGTTTGGTACACCAAATGTATAGATTCCACATAGAATAATAATTTCATTATTTTAGTACAAATAATAAGATTAAAGAGTTCTAAAATTAGCTAATACCTCACACCAAATATGAGTTTGATCTTAAATTTTATTATGAGATTATTATCATTATCTACCAAAACCCCTAAAACTTTTTTCCGTTGTTAGCCCCACAAGTTGATTCCTTCGTAATTGTCACAAAATAAGTAGTATCACTTAAGAATTCAAGATTAAAGTTGGCAATAATTGTCAACCATACTCTCAATATTAAAGAAGTAATCCTTTTCTAAATATTGTTTCTCAAAAAAAGGTCTAATAAATAGAGATAGTTTAGTAAATTATAGCTTATATTTTTTTAATGAACTTTTAATACAAATATAAATTCAACTTTCGTTCCCATTTAATGAACTTTTAATACAAATATAAAGGACCACTTGCCTACGTTCTAGCTTCCCCTTTGCAGGATATCTGCAAAGAACAACACATAGTATATCACAAAAAGGTACGATGAAATAGTTGGGATCTCTCCGTAATTTACAAGAGAATAAGTTTTGAGCTTTGAGAATAAAAAAAAATTATTAATCAATAACGCGTATACGTATAAGCCTATCAAATGTGATTTAAATTAGTCGAGCTAGCTAGGAGATTCAAATAGCAGATAGTTATATAAAGAAACACATATTAGTAAGTCGATTTTGTAAGTTGGACACTTCTACTTATATATTTGTCATCTGGACCCCTGAACCCACTATAAAACAATATTTCAAATCCTTTAACCGTTGACCAGGCATATGTGGCATTAAAAGGACTGACTAGGACGAGGCGCGTTGAGGCACGCGCCTAGTGCGAGTGGGGGTCAATTTTATATTAAAATAATTTAAAAAAAAAATAAAATAAGTCCCCCAACTATAAATATATTTTTAAAAATTAAAAATAATAAATTAAAAAAAGCTCTCCTCCAAACCCCTCTATCGTCCAGAACCTCCCATACCCCACCCTACTGCCGTCTACCAGTCCCCCACCCCCACCGCCGTCTACCAGTCCCCCACCCCCACCCCACCGTTGCCCCCCCTCAACAATAGCTATGGCTACCAACATTTTAAATCCCTCAACAATAGCCATGGCCATCAACTTCCAAAATTCCAATCTTAAACCAAGAACAACCTTAAACAGCCGAGGCCATCAACTTCCAAAATTCCAATCTTAAACAAAGTGTATAGAAAAATTAAAATTTTAATTTTTTTTTCACAATCCAACTTCAAAATTGTCAAAAACAAGATATGGGTATCAAAGAACAACCTTAAACAAAGTGTAGAAAAATATCAAAATTTCAATTGTTTCACAGCCCAACTTTGGGCACGAAGGGTAACAAGTAATGAAATTATATCTTGTTAATTTGCTCTCCAATTCAAAATGTTACCGTCTTAAAGTTAAACAAAACTACGAGTAAACACTATTAAAGTTACATTACTTTTGATATGTTTATGAGAACGGAGAAGCAGGAACATATCAAAAACAATACAAGCCAGCAAAGGATTTTGAGCAATTTTTTCTTCACTTGTCATTACTGGAAAGATTATACACAAACCGGCGATGCATTCTTAGCATATCAGTAGCCAAATTGGATATAGAACAACTGGTAGTTCCATTAATAATCTAAGATCGACACCTTTTTAGTAGAAGGAGATATTGTACAAGAGCTTCCGTCAGTGTTGTTTCTCAAAATTATTGATGATATCATCAATTGTTTCCTCCCAATTTTCAGTCGCCTCAAGCTGCAAGTGAGAACTTGTATTGTTATTAAGAAACCAAGCAAAATTAATGGAGAAGAGAGGGTGGAGAGATGGAGAAGAGAGAAAAGGAAGAAGATCCCTTTTTTCTTTTCTTAATTTTCAATTTAAATTTTTTATTTTATAAATTTTTAAGTGGCATTTTAAAAATGATGTGCAATTTAATATAATATTTAAAATGATGTGAAAATTTACGTGGCAGCTGACGTGGAGCGAGTGTGTTACACTCATAAAAAAAGTGTTTAAAATATTATTTTTTAATGGGATCAGAAATTCAGATAACAAATATTTAAATAAAAGTATCAAACTTACAAAACTAATATAATATAGGAGTTCAAAAGATCATTTTGACCGAAAATTAGGTTAGACTTCATTGAGTACTATAACCCTGTAAAAGGGAGACAACACACGATGGGAAGGCTTTCCATATGTTTCTTATTTTTTATAAAAAAAAAAAACTTTATGGGTAAAGGCCAAATGAGTATTACTCTATTCCTTGTGCTTCACGAGATTTTTTTTTTGCTTCTATCACTATCAGTCCCTTAAAATAAGGCCAAAATTACGTATGATAACAAAGCATGGCTTCTAGTGCTTTATTTTTTGTCTGCTTTTGAAAGTAGTCAACTTATATTTTTTATTGCTACTACTGCAATGCCCATAAATTGTACTACTATTGGTAAACTCCTGCAAAAGCATGGGAAAAGTTATGTAGAATATCAAAGACTTTGAAACTTTGATGATGAGAACACTGAAATCTTGTGTCAAAGTATAAATTGAACTGTTTTTTTTCTTGTATGAAGTGTTTGATTTTTTCCTTTTTCCATGTATATCTGAATAATTTGGGGGGAAAGAATCTGATTGCGTGAATAATCTGGACATATAGGTGGAACAGGATTTGAATTGTCAATTCATTGCCAGGAGGAACAGTAATGTCCCAATTAAGTTTGAGAGTACATACAACTAATTTAACTTTGAAATTTGTTTTGTGTTGAAGGAAATAGAATTTTGGCTTTAACTCGACGCTAAAAGCTAGTTCATGACATGAGAAAAAAATTGTCCAAGATCATATAACGAGACTAAATTTCCTAATGCCCACCGGTGTGGGACTCAACAGCTCATGTGCACCATGACTGAACATCTGAAGGAATCGGTGGGTCAACATCGAAAACAAATGATTGTGTTGAATCTGGCTGTGATACCATGTTAGAAAAATGAACTTTTCTGATTTAATTAAATCTCAAAAGCAAGTTGATTTGGGGAGGTTTTATCCAATTGATCATATAAGGAGATCGAATTCCCTAATGCCACCAACAAATTTATGAAAAAAAATATCAAAAAGTGAACTAACATAAATATGATTCTCCGATCTCCGAAAGTGAACTTGCATCCTATCTTGTTCTTCAATTTGTTATAGTTGTTATTTTCTTTACTTGGGTTATTGATTATATGTTTTTGCTACTAGTCTTATCTTTATTATATTCAATAAGGTTGCTTTATTTTCCTTTCCTTAATTTTATTACTCCTATATATTTTACTTGAGCCCGGAAATTTATAAAAAATAATTCCTTATGTGCAAGAGATTTGTATACACATTATTCTATTCAGAATCCCCAATATAAAATTATATCGAATATGTTATGATTGCAAGTTGAGGTGCTAATTTTTTCAAGTACGAGTATAGCAAATTTATAAACCCAGTGGAACCAAGCATGGAGAGCTATATAAGTAAAAAAAAAATACAAAAAAGTTTAGAAAATTAAAAAATTGCGTGTCTATTGTAAAATCGTCCAATCTACCAAAAGTAAGCAGTCCGAGTAAGTTCACTGTTCAAGCAAATATAAGTCATATTATCAATTTCAAAATACTGTTTGTTATACTTCTACTGTATTTCATGGAAAAATTAATCAAAGACGAGGGTTAAGATCTTAGGTGTTTGGTTGAGAATGTAGTTATATTGGGATTAGTTATGTTGGAATAAGTTATACTATGATTAGTTTTATTGAGATTATTTTTTATTGAGTGTTTGGTGTGTTGTATTCAAAGTAATATGCATGGTATAATTTCTAAGAATAAATTAATTGATTACCAAAATACCCTCCATCTTATATATATATGTATATATATATATATATATATACATATATATATATATAAAGAGTGATAATTTAAGAATCTGGAGGGCAATTGTGTCATTTTCTAATTTTATCCCAAGGATAAATTATGATGGGATTGTTATCCCACCAAATGGGTGGATAACTTATCCCGATATTATATATTAGTTATCTCGAATATTGTCAACCAAACATTTATTAAAACTTTATCCCGGGATTATTATTTTATCCCGAGATTATTTATTTCTGTACCTTAAACCAAACAGCCCCTTAGTATATACCCCAATATATACAATATATACGATCAAAAATACAATTAAAGACAGACTAAAAATCTCCCCCTTCATTTATTTAAATGAAAGCACTAAAATTTTGATTTTGATGGACTTAGTGTATTCTCTACTTCTACACTTGTTTCTAAAAAATTATTTTACTTTAATGAAAATTATAGTGTTTAGCCATAAAAATTTCAAATACAATTTCAAATTGTATTTGAAAAAGTGAAAAGTCAAAAACTATAAAGAACGAGAAAGGTTAAGCACATGGAAGGTTTGAGAACGTAAGTGCTGATTTATTTTATTCTGCTGATTGCATCTCTTTTTATATAAATTTGTACATGTTGAGGATAAATATAAGAGTCCTTATCTAATGCCTATTCTACAAGAAAGATAATCTTTTGTTACAGAAAAAGCTACAACAATTCAAATTCAAAATAAACTCTAATAGCCCCCTGCAAGATCATGTTCGGGATCGAACCATGAGCTTGGATCGAATATTGAGGAACCGATTTGTGCCAACTGCTTTAGTAAATATATCTGCAAGTTAATTTTGAGATGAAACGTAGCGAACCACTAACGATTGATCTTCAACCATCTTTCGTACAAAATGATAATCAAGACGATTATGCTTTTGATCGTTGATGGATGACAGGATTTCGAGATAAAAACTGTGCACTCAGATTA
>NC_061114.1:221872246-221877169 GCF_002878395.1 Capsicum annuum | reverse complement strand
CATAATAAGAGTCATTTCCTTTTGATTAGGAATTCAATAAGGTGACTTGAAACACCATAACTCAATTCCAAGTGGCGACTCTGTAATTAAAATAATCCTAATTCAATACTATCACTTTAATTGAAAAAAAAACTTCCGACTATAAGGAAAAGCAAAAGAAAGTTAGCTCCAAAAGGGCAGGAGTCACTCATCGAGAAAAAAGTACAATATAAGTGGACATGTATATTTCACAATCTTAAAAGAAGTGACGCAAGTGCATGAGCTTAGTCACTATCAATGTTAAAAAAGATGCATATGATCTTCATGTTCTACTCTCAGATTACATGTTATGTACTTGTATTTTTAAGGATTGATATGACGAAGACATATCATTCTACTACCCAAATGTTGTGTCATCCTTTGTTACCCCTTTTGAGCTTTAGTGTTATTTTCTTTCGTACCCCTCTTTTGGAATCAAAATAGAATTTAAAAAAGTCGATAAAAAAGTATCAAGAAAAATGGAGTAAAAAAAAAGTTTTAAAAAAAGAGAGAAAAAATCAATCAAAACTCCAAATTCAAGCAAAAGAAATGTCCTGAACTACGTTTGACCTGATTCTTGCTATGACAAGATACGTAGGTAGCCCTACTCTGGGGTTCGGTTCAACCAAAAGAAAATTCAAATTACCCAGAATGAAATGAAACTGGGGCAAAGTTTATTTTCTTAAAAAAGTCGATTTCAAAAATTGTATGTTTCACCCAATATTATGTAAAATTTTTAGCCACATGCCTCTCTTTCTTTCTAACCTTTTTCAAAAGCCAAGTTACAGCCAAAGAAAGACCTTCAAATGAATCTTTGAGAATGTCAAGGTTAAACATGTTATGGGTGCATGATGTTTCGTATGTTGGGCATTATTTTTCAAAATAAATGAGTAAAAGTGAGAGTGTCTTACTGTTGAAAACCCTTTTGGTCACCATAAGGTGACAGTGAGCTGAAAAAAAAATGAAAATGAGATAGGCATTGGCAAAAACCCATTGAGGTGCCACTAGCCGAAGGAGGATTGTGATCTGGAGAGAGCATATTCAAGATTGATTCCATTTCAAACTCAATAAGTGGAAAAAAGTTGATAAATTATTAGTGTGGAAAGATCCGGTTGTTTAATTCAAAAATGCATGTCATAATCACTCGAATCAGCTATCACACTCAAATAAGTTTTCCTTTATGTTGATTTGAAAAAGAGATGCACTTTGTCTTTCCCTTTTCCCTTTTTCTTTTTCTATTTATTATTTTTATTTTTGAATTTTTGTCATCATATGAAAAATCATTGTCATTTTTTGCGTATTTTTTTTGGTCGAATTCACGTCAAGTCAAGTAAGAAAGAGCTTCAAACCTTGCTACCAACTCCCTCAATTGCACAAAGCATGACATAGGGCTGATGTACCAAGTTAACATTCTTCAAAATAAAGTAAGATATTCAAGAATTCTTGTCACCTGATAGTTTTTGGACTCATAGAAGTGAAAGATATGTTTGAAGTTAAACCCAGGAGCATCATGCAAGAGAAATATGATTTGAGTCAAAAAGTTCCTGTAGAAAGAATTTGGGGTTCAAAAATGCAAGTCAACGATACTTATCAATGATTTAAATGGAGCTGAGTATGGCAAATGCAAGAGTGGTCACCTTAATAGCCAGATGCCACAAATCAACCACCCATTTTAAAATTATAATTGGTCTTTGTTTGAAATAGACAGGAATTTGTCCTCAATTCAAATGCTTTAAAGTTTAGTTATCAACAAGATGAAATTCCTCACTTTTTCAAATGCAAGAGGCAATATTTCTACACATATTTAGTAATCACAATTATAGTGAAAACTCATCATCCTATACCCTTAGGAGACACATTTCCTTGTTAGGGTAAGTCATTTTTCATGTGTTAGGTGATGCACTACCTAATTTTAGCTTTAACTTCTAGACGACACACTTCCTAATTGAGTCATTTCATTTAACCCCTAGGAGACACACTTCCTAGTCAGGGTATGTCAGTTTTATATGTTAGATAACGCACTTCCTAACTTTAACATTCACTTCTAGAAGTCTTACTTTCTAGTCAAGTCATTGCATTTAACCCTTAGGAGACGACACTTTCTAGTTTGGATAATTCAAGTTTCATTTGTTAGGTGATGCACTTCCTAACTTGAACCATCACTCCTAGAAGACGCACTTTCTAGTTGAGTCATTTCATTCAACCCCTAGGGGACGTACTTCCTAGTCTGGATAATTCAAGTTTCATTTGTTAGGTGATGCACTTCCTAACTTGAACCATCACTCCTAGAAGACGTACTTTCTAGTTGAGTCATTTCATTCAACCCCTAGGAGACACACTTCCTAGTCCGGATAATTCAAGTTTCATTTGTTAGGTGATGTACATCCTAGCTTGAGCCATCACTCCTAGAAGACGCACTTTTTATTGGATACATTTCATTCAACCCCTAGGAGACGCACTTCCTAGTCTGGATAATTCAAGTTTCATTTGTTAGGTGATGCACTTCCTAACTTGAACCATCACTCTTAGAAGACGCACTTTCTAGTTAAGTCATTTCATTCAACCCCTAAGAGACGCACTTCCTAGTCTAGATAATTCAAGTTTCATTTTTTAGGTGATGCACTTCTTAACTTGAACCATCACTCCTAGAAGATGCACTTTCTAGTTGAGTTATTTCATTCAACCCCTAGGAGACGCACTTCCTAGTCTGAATAAGTCAGTTTTTATTTGTTAGGTGAAACACTTCCTAACTTGAACCATCACTCCTAGAATACGTATTTTCTAGTCGAGTAATTTCATTCAACCCCCAGGAAATGCACTTCCTAGTCTGAATAAGTCAGTTTTCATTTGATAGGTGAAGCACTTCCTAACTTAAACATTCACTCCTAGAAGACGCACTTTCTAGTCGAGTCATTTCATTCAACCCCTAGGAGACGCACTTCCTAGTCTGAATAAGTCAGTTTTTATTTGTTAGGTGAATCACTTTCTAACTTGAACATTCACGCCTAGAAGACACACTTTTTAGTCGAGTCCTTTAATTTAACTCATAAGAGACACACTTCCTAATTTTAGTCATCATTTTTACTCTGACGAGACCCATTTCTGTAGCAGGATTTTGATTCACAATCTTTCTGTACTTTTCAAAAATTATAATCTTATGATACTCACAAAATTTTCTAGTATAAATTGGGAAAAAAAATTTGTTCGTGTTTATTGAATTTTACTTTCTGCTCAGGACCATCCTGAAGAATGAGAATTTATTTTGGCACAGGACCCTCCTGAAAAATGGTAATTTACTTATTTAACAAAGCCCTCCTGAAGAATGGAAATTTACTTTTAAACAGGACCCTCCTAAAGAATGAGAATTTATTTTTGCTTAGGACCCTCCAGAAGAATGGGAATTCACTTTGTGCACAGGCCCTGCCTGAAGAATGAGATGTTATTTTTTTTGTTTCACCTTTTATTTTGAATTCAGGGACATATTTTGAAAAATCAAAAAGAGAAAGTCCAGGAGCCCACCTGAAAAACAAGGTGAAGGAATTGAAAGTTCAAGAGCCCGCCTGAAGAACAGGGTGAAGAAAAAAAGAAGTCCAGGAGCCCGCCTGAAGAACAGGGTGAAGGAATTGTAAGTTCAGGAGCCCGCCTGAAGAACAGGATGAAGAAAAAAAGAAAGTCCAGGAGTCCGCTAAAAGAACAGGATGAAGGAATTATAAGTTCAGGAGCCCGCCTGAAGAACAGGGTGAAGAAAAAAGGGAAGTCCAGGAGCCCGCCTGAAGAATAGGATGAAGAATTGTAAGTCCAGGAGCCTGCCTGAAGAACAGGATGAAGAAATTGGAAATTCAGGAGCCCGCCTGAAGAACAGGGTGAAGAAATTGTAAATCTAGGAGTCCACCTGAAGAACAGGGTAAAAAATTATAAATCCAGGATCCCGCATTTGATTAGGCTAAAGAAATTAGAAATTCAGGAGCCCGCCTGAAGAATAGGATGAAAAAATTATAAATCCAAGAGCCTGCCTATAGAACAAGGTGAAGAAATTGTAAATTCAAAAGTCCGTCTGAAGAACAGGGTGAAGAAATTATAAATTCAGGAGCCCGCCTAAAGAACAGGGGGAAGAAATTGGAAATTCAGGAGCTCGCCTACGCCTGAAGAACAGGGTGAATTTTTAAGTTCAAGTCATGAAGATTTGAATCAAGATTCTAGAGATTGCAATTTTCATTTCATTTTTTATTTTATTAGTCATTTGAATGTAAAAGGCAGAAGTCGTTAATCGAAAACTTGACAGAATCTCATTCGACTTTTAACTCTTTCTCTCTCCATATCACCTTTGAATTACATATGACCTGATTCCCTTATAACCCGGAATATGTAGGCGGTTCAAAACTAGGATTCGGTCATATTTTTTATTTTATTTTATTTTATCTTTACTTTTAGAATAATCAAATGGTCTAAAATCATCTCTTTGTCTACTTCTTTGTATGAAAACTCTTCGAGATTTCAAACAAAGAGGGACAAACTGTAGACACGTGATTTTAACCCTTTCTGAGTTTAATATATATATTTTTTGATATTAAATATTTATATTTGGTCTAATATTATTTAAATTTCTTTATTTTATTTTAATAAATTTTTTGTTAAAAAATAAAGTTAGTTTTTAGATGTTTTTTTTTTATTTTAAAAAACAAAAATGAATAAAAATGGATGAAAAATTTTATTTCGAGTTTACAAGAAACGAACAAATGCCTTTGAATGCTAAATAAGCTTTAGGCAAATTTAATATATTTGTCTTGATTAAGAATGCGGCATACGCATCTTTCTGAGACGTTTAAAAATATTTCAAGGATGCAATAATGCACCTTGGTAAAAATTATTCTAAAAATTAATTCCCACTAGCTTAATACAAGAGGT
>NC_061114.1:221859244-221869246 GCF_002878395.1 Capsicum annuum | reverse complement strand
GACGTCTCGTGACCCGATTTCGGGGCGTTACACCTTGTTGGTGGATAATCTTTTTCATTAGAGCGATGATAGCAATTACGAGCTTCATGATTAGTTTTACCACATATTTGACATGGCACACGACGCTTGGACTGACGATTATTGGACCGAGAGAATGCGGAATGTGAATATTGTTGAGGTACCATAGATTGAGCATGATTATGAGAATTGTGGGCAACAAGATTAGAGAGTGGAGGTGGTCCAAGAATAGATGATTGGTTGGTATTATAACGGGTGGATAGGGAGGAGGATAAGCTGAATTTTGAGTTAAGAGGGCATGAGAAAGAGTAGAGCCAAATTAAGTATTAATAGCGGTAGAACAAATTTCTTCAGCCAAGCGTTCTTCTTCCTGAAGGAGGAGTCCAAATAGTTCTTCGGGAGTCATAGGACTAGAACACATATTAAGTGCAGCCTTGAAAATTCCGAATGAAGAATCCAGACCATTAAGAACTAATAAGATGAAGTCATCATCTTGTACAATGTACAAGCTTTCTGCTAAAGAGTCGGCGATTGCGCTTTTCTTCTCAAAGTATTCTGTGATGGAAAGATTGCCTTTAGAAAGGTTTTGAAGTTGAGATTTTAATTGCATAACTCGAGCACGTGTCTGTGATTGAAACATAAGCTCGAGTTTAGTCCAAGCATCATAAAAGGTAGCTTGAGTTAAGTGACCAAGAAGAGGATCAGAAATTATTTGACGAAGCCAAACAAGAATAAGAAGATCGTTGTGTCGCTATTCATCATACTCAGGGTTAGAAGTAACCACTGGTTGTGCTTAGCTGGTAGTGGACTCTGTAGTAGGAGGGAAGATAGTAATGGTTTTTGGAAGAGGATTGAAACCAAGGACAAATGAGTCAAGAGAAAGGCTTTGAGTATGTCCAAGGTATTTTCTTTCCAAAGACAATAGTTGTTTCTATCAAGTTTGAGAGAGAGATTTGGCAGCTGAATAATGGTGGAAGAACCAGACTCTTTTGCAAATGATAACAGGTTGCTGGAGTTTTGAGAATTGGCCATAGGATCGATGGGCAACTCTGATACCATATAAAGAACGAGAAAGGTTAAGCACAGGGAAGGTTTGAGAACGTAAGTGCTGATCTATTTTATTTTGCTGATTGCATCTCTTTTTATATAAATTTGTACATGTTGAGGATAAATATAAGAGTCCTTATCTAATGCCTATCCTACAGAAAAGGTAATCTTTTGTTACAAAAAAAGCTACAATAATTCAAATTCAAAAACTCTAATAAAAACAACTCCAATTTACAATCATAGTCAAACACAACTCCAAACTCCAATTTCCACTCCAACTCTAATTCCAACTCCAAAAAATTTATTTTCATGGTCAAACACCTACTAAAAGGTGAGTGCACAAATACTCAATTTTGATTTAGTTGTGATTTTTAAGTGTGGAATCTTTTGCACGTCTATTCGTTTCAAAATAACTTCATATATGTGATATCTAAAGTTAGTTTGAACTCCAGAGATGTCATTTTTTACCAAAATTCGTGCACATATAACTGAAGTAACCATATGTACTTGAACTTAAGGCTTAGGCTGCATTTTTTCTTTTAAGATTCAGACGTCTGAATCTGAATGCACGTCTGAATGATTAAGATGTTGTCTCTAGATCTAAAGACTGAATGATTAAGACTATTTATTTTTCAACATTTGAATGTACAAAAAAAATTATTTGTATATATAATGAAATAAAAAACTAATTATATATCAGAAAAGTATGTAATTTAATACGACAAAATTATTATTTGATTGAAAAAAATGTATTTATGTTTGTTAGTGATATATTAATGTTTGTTTGATGGTGGTAGTTAGCAGTGATACTAGTTATGATAAATAAGTTTGTGGATGGTAGGGATGTAGTGGTTGATGATGGTGGTGGTGTTGACAGCGGTGGTGGCATTAAATATAATTAGAATAATAGAGGTAGTAGGTGTGGTAGCTATTGATAATAGTGATTGATAGCAATATTTATTGTCGATGGTGGTTGTGATGGTGGAGGCGGTTGGTGATGATGGTTGGTGGTTGACAATGATGGCGGTAGCAGAGGTGGTGATTGATGATTATGAATAGAGTGGTGGTGAATATTATCCAACACCAGAATACCTCTTCAGACCTATTAAGACTTGATTCTATGTCTGAATGATTAAGACCTATTCAGACCTAGTAAGAGCTAAAATCTTAATAAAAATAAAGAAAAAACTACATGGAGTAGCATACCTAAGTCTTAAATTACAAAAAATAGCAATATTTTCATCAAATTACACTGTGTACCAACAATAGCAATATTTTCCTTATTTTAATTAGTGGTCTCCTACTTTTGCCACCTAAGAAAAGCTACTGTGAAAGGGCTCCTCTTTTCACGCTTTCTTTTTCTCTTTTATTGATTTTAAAATCTCTTTTTCCTTTTCTTATGCCATTAACACAGAGTTTCCGCTTCAATTTTTTTTCGCACGATCTTAGCATGATTTGATATGAATTGTGTTCATCTATTTAAGGTAACTATTTAATTTTGTTGTTGCATGTTATAGATTTTTTTTTTTTGGTACTGTAATTCATTAGCAAATCTGAATTTAAGGTTTTTATGCTCTAATGGATGAACAAGCACCAAAATCACAAACAAATAGTTATATACGGCCTATTAATTTGGTGTCTGATTATGCACCATCTTTTAGTCTTGGATTAACTCAAGACGAAGTAGTTAATGTTGTTTCTAATCACCTACAGTCGAAGAAATTTCGAAGTACGAAGGAACAAATTCGTAACGACGCAGTGAAGATGGATGATACTGTAAAAAAACGGTTGAAGAAAACTCATTCACCAAAAGAAAAAAATATGAAAGGAAAAGGAAAGCCAAAGAAATTGAAGAATTAAGTAAAGTTGATGAAGATGTTCAGAACTCTTCTAATAATGAATATAAAGAAGAGATGGAGGACGAGGTATTTTTTTCGGTCTAAATATATTTTGTACTTACTGTTATGTTTTTTTTTTTAAATTTAGTAAAGCTGTTATCAAAGCTGGGAGTATTATGTATTTTTTTTTAGTGGGTTAATATGTATTTTATGTTCTCCAGATATGTATTTAGGAACTGCAGTGAGGTGATTTATTTTGTTCAAAGTACATATGCATGTTATATGTATTTTTTGATGTGTTGATTGTGTTTTATTTATTTCTACATTTTATAAGGTGTAGTTTTAATATGTATTTTTTGTTCTCCTGGTATGTATTTATGAATTGCAGTGAGATGGTTTGTTCTGTTTAAAATACCTATTCATGTTCTATGTATTTGTTGATATGTTAGTTGTGTTTTGGTGATTTGTACAGTTAATAAGGTGTAGTTTTAATAGGTATTTTTATATTATCCTGATATGTATTTAGGGATTGGATTGAGCTCATTTGTTTTGTTCAAAATACATATGTATGTTATATGTTTTTTTTTTTTGTGTGTTGGTTGTGTTTTGTTGTTTTTTTATAGTTTTACATGTATTTTTTTTGTAAAATTTGGGAAGCTGCCGTGCTTATTTGTATTTTGTATTTTATATGAAATTCCTAAGTTTGCATATAGGGAAAATATATTCTTATACGAAATACTCATGAAGAGTTATTTGGATGTATGTATGAGACCCACAGCTCTTACAAAATACAGCACAGTAGATTGCAACTTTATGAATATAATTAGGTCTGTGATGCAAGTATACTCTGTGGATGATCCAAACCTTAATGCGGAAGGACAAGAGTCTCATCTTAATGAATACATTAATGGGTTTCGTATGCATGCTGCAGTGTCATGGCATACAGTGAATAATATCTTTACTCATGTCAATATAAGGGAGAAACATCATTGGGTTCTCGCAATTTTATCATTCCCCGAGAGGTGCATATTCTTATATGATTCATATGAATCCTCTAGTCACTATGCAGTTGTTCTGTCTGAGATAGAGGAATTAGCTGCGATTATCCCATTGTATCTCAAAGCTTGTAATTTCTACGAAAAGAAAGATATCGATCTTCATAATCATTCAAGATATAAAGATAAGGATTTGTCAGATCTTTTTGATGTGTTATTTGAAGACGATTTGCCTTAACAATCAAGTGCAACCTTGTAAGTATTTTAATATACATTTACCAAAATATTAAGTATGTAGAAAGTAAAATTTACTTATTATTCAATTTTTTTTGTAGGGATTGTGATTTGTATATGATAGCATACGCAAAGTATCTTTCTTATGGCAAAAGAGTTTCTTCGATTGAGTTCAACCTAACACACTTCGTACACGTTATGCTGAACTATTGTAGGACTATGGCATGAGAAAACAAGAAGCAAATGCTCATAGTGATGTTGACGCACCCTTGAGGCTTGGCAAACAAAGTCGAATTACTAGTATCACTGAAGTTTTAGAAATATGATGGTTGTCCAATTTATTACATTGGATAGTTGACAAACTGGTGTATGAATATTGTTTATTTTGTACAGACTTATTTTATGTTTTGGATTGTGTAAAAGTTACTTATTATGAACTGAATGAAAGAAATTAATTTTAGTCGTTAAATTTAAACATGCTTTCAACAATTTTGTACTTTATATTTTATTTCAGTGTTCAATAGTATCTGTTGCATTGAGATGTACATCTGCAATACATATGCAGTTTTGAAATTTTCAATAAAATACATATGCAAATACCTTCATTTATATTGTAATCTGTGTTTATTGACTTTCAAAATATATATTAGGTGAATTAAACTTTCAATTTGAATATTGAATAAAAAAAATTTATTTAAGTATTTTTTTCTGTAAAATTTTGAGTAAAATTGCAATGTTCAAACTTTGCATTAAAAAATACATATAGAGAATACATCATATGTATTTAGCTTCAAAATATATATACAGTGTTTCGATTTTGTAATACACAAAACACATATGCAACATATATATATGTATTTTAATGTTTGCTCATTCAATTTCAAATTTAATTTGACTTGTTCAGATTTTACAATAATAATACATATGCAATAAACATCATATGTATTTAATCTTTTTGAATTACAAAAATGAATTAGTTTCACACTAACTAATTAGAACTGCATGACAGTAATTCATTTTTAAACTTTATGGCATACTTGTTTTCTTTAATTTTTTATTAATTTTTTTATTTTAATGTTCTTGTTTTATTTGTTATGGTGAGATTTTGCTTAAAAAATATTTGCAATGTTTAGAATTTGCATTAAAAATACATATAATGTTAACAAAAGTTACTAATTTGAACTCAAAATACATATATAGTTTCAAAATACATATGAGACGTAACTTCAAAATACATATGCAGTGTTCAACTTTTGCAATATATGCATATGCAGTTTTTAGATTAAACAGTGTTCAGATATCAAATGATACATAAATGTCTAAAATCATAAAACTGAGTTCATTATCATAAAAAGTGCAGAAGAAATTATTAAAAAATAAAACAAAACAAAAATATATCATTTACGATATTTCCTACAAGAATGTCTATTCTGACCCTTAGCACCACATCCACTGCATGAGTTGATGTTCCTCTTTACAAACATATCCTGACTCGATTTTTCACGATCTTTCTTTGCAGGTTTTCCAGGATGGCGTTTGTACTTCGGGGGCAGTACAATTTCACTAAGTACGCTAACTGAAATTATCCAGTCATCTTTGTATGACAAAGGATAGATTGGAACATCATATATCTTAACACAGTTTTTGACTTATACAAATCACAACAATATAGCCCCTTCTTAAAGTTTTTGATGGTCAATACTGCACAAGCATGTGCACATGGTATTTCATTAAGCTGAAATGTGTAACATGAATGAGCACGTTTTTTTCTTGAGGCAAACGATGAAATTCTTTTGTTTGTTGTGCACCATAAACACGTATTCTGTGGTTGGTACAACCTGATATCAAAAAGAAAGAATATGCAGCAACAAAAAAATGCAAACTGTATTTTTTGATATCTTCTAACCATACAAGCAACATAAAAATATACATATATTGGGTAACTACATATGTATTTTTTGCTACAAAAATATATTTACATATGTATTTTATACCAACGAATTTCATAAATATTTTTATTTTTAAAATGCAGATTTTTTTGTTTAGTTATAGAGATTAATGCTTATGAAGTGTTCAGATTTTGTGATAAAATTACACATGCAGAATACATCATATGTATTTTGGTTTGTAGTTGTTGGTTGTGTAAGTATAGTTTACGTTTATAACTGAAAAAGCATATGTATTTTGATATGTATTTTTTGCTACAAAAATATATTTATATATATATTTTATACCAATAAATTTCATAAATATTTTTATTTTTAAAATGCAATTTTTTTATTTTAGTTATAGAGATTAATGCTTATGAAGTGTTCAAATTTTGCGATAAAATTACACATGCAGAATACATCATATGTATTTAGCTTTAAAATACATATGCTTTTTCAATTATAAACATAGACTATAAGTACACAGTCAACAACTACAAACCAAAATACATTTACAGAACAATTTGGTAAACTTAAAATACAAACATAGCAAAATTTTCAAGCAAAAATACAATTTGTGTGTTTATCTGTCAATGATAAGCTACAATCAAATCCACAACCTCTAGAATCGAACAAAACCTAAACATATATACAAGAACATTTTAGATATACAGATATACTGTCAAATTCCAACGAGCAAAACTCTAAAAAAAAAGAATTTCATCAGCTCAACAAAATGAATTCTATCAGTTTTTTTGTTATATCGGTTCAAATCAGCCTATAACAACAAATACATTTACACAACATTTGTTAAATTAAACTTAGGAACAAAGTAAAATTTACCAGGCTAAATACAATTAAAAAGTATTTGTTCGAGTTTAAATATAACCAAATCCAGAAACTCCAAAATTGAACACACAAAAAACATATGTAAAAGATCTTATCATATATACAGATATTCTCTCAAATTTGTCAAGCAAAACAACAAAAAAATATAATTTGAACAGGTTCACAAACTGATTACGATCAGTTTTTAGTTCTATCAGTTGAGATTACTATTGCATTAATTTTAACTCGAAAATTGATAAGAAAGTATTCATAAATAAATTTACGACGAAGTAAAAAAAAGCAACAAAGTAGCAGAAATTGATCAATAGAAAAATCGAATGAATTAACTACAACGGTTCGAAAAAAAATTATAATCACAAAAAAAAGGATTTAATACCTTTAAAAACAGTTAGAATTGGATTGGATTGTTCAATAAAAGCGAAATTGAAGAATAAACTGAAGTGAAATTTTTTTAAACACGTTTCTGAAACTATATTTTGAATTTGAGTAATAATCACAAAAAAATGATTTGATACCTTTAACAACAGTTAGAATTAGATTGGATTGTTCAATTAGAGCGAAATTGTTGAATCAACTGAATTGAATTATTTTGTTTTGAAGGAATACGTTTTTTCTGAAACTGTTTTTTGAATTTGAATAGGGTTGTTAGTAAATGACGAAAAAAATGTGATTGATGAGATTTTTATGGGATTGTGATCTTCACGGTTAATATAAGACAGTATTACCATATTTAATTGAGTTAATTAAGGGCAGTAGAAAACAGTTGTATTTGTATTTTTATAGCAACACTTTGCAAAAATATAAAATACAACTTGCTATAGTATGTAATTATGAAAGTGTTGTTGTGAATCTCATAATTAAGGTATTAAGTATGCTATTTCTGAATTTTGCCCAAAAATAAATGCACTTAATGGTTTGAAGTCTATACCATTCAGATTCAGACCTCCATTAAGTGCAAGCAAATGAGCCCTTAAGCTATATAGAACATTAGGCTTGAAAAAAACTAACTTCAGAAACTGCATAATTGAAATTATTTCAAAGTGGATAAAAATATAAAAAATAAATTTTTTGGCACAAGTTAAATAACAATGTGTAAACCTATAAATTTTTTACCTTTGAGATGTTTGTACAATTAAGTGGAGGACTTTCCTTTCGAATGGCTTGACCTTTAATATTTGCCGTTAAAAATCGAACTTATGCCTAGTGGGACATAACTTTCGAAATATTATGATGCAAAAATATTAACTTATAATCGTGAAAAAGTTATTTGCCCTTAAAAAGTAAAAATTAAGGACCAATACAAAATGCAGACCAAAGTGCAAATGACCTCCCATGCTTTTCAACAAGCCCTTTTCCAGCTGGAATTCAGTTTAAGCAGGCCTATAATTTTCTTTATTATTGTACAAATGGGCTTAGCGGCCCAAATCGAATTAGCCCAGAAAAGGCCTTAATATGAAGATGGCGTTTGCTACCGACACATCTAATATGTGACTAGAAGTGCAAGGTCCGTGTCAGCACGGGCCCAACAATAAAATATATGGATTGCAATTTTTAAGTTTTAAAATTTATGTAGGAGTAGGAAGTTTGAGCAGTAGAATATTTTCATTGTTACGATAAAATATATTTCTGTAAATTTTTTATCAAACTTTTCTTTTGTATATATTCCTTCTATTGAAACGTAGGAGTCGTTTGTTATAGTGAATAAATTTTCTTTTTGAATAGAATATATTAGTAATATTTGTATTACTAATGCTTCTATTAGTAAATGTTGGTATTATTTATGTTAACATTAGTTCTTATACATTGTTTAATGTGTTGCATTAAAATTTACCTTTTCAATTTTGATATATTTAAATAAAAGTTTTTTTTTTAAAAAAGAATTGCATATACATGTTAAGATTCATTCGAGATCTAGCACGGATTCAATATATTAATTTTTATCGCAATTTATATGACACAAATAGAATTCAGATAATCAATCATACTTTTAATAGGTATTTAGATAATTTAATTTGTTAACTACTGTAATTTATAATATTTTTATGTAATTTTCAAATAATATGTATTATTTTTCTTGTCCAAACTTTTGTGGCATTGATAGCCAATTATATTTTAAAAATAATCTAAGTTTTTAATTATTGTGATTTATAATACTTTTCTTCTATTCCAATTTCAGTGACACTAATATAATTTCAAGAGTCGACCAAATATTTTATATCTTTTAAGTTGTTAATTATTGTGATTTCTAGTATTTTTCATGTATTTTTTTTTTAAATATATAACATATTAAATTATTTTTAGATATTTTAAATTGTTAACTATTGTAATTTATAATACTTTTTATATAATTTTTTTTGAATAATATATGCTACTCTCTTTGTCCAGAGTTTTGTATCGACGATAGCCAATTATATTTTTTAAATAATTTAAATTTTTTATCATTGTAATTTATAATAATTTTTCTATTTCAACTTATGTGGAACAATGCTTAAATGACCATAATAATTAATTAGGGGTGATATAGTAAAATGTAATTATTATTATTTATTATTTTTATTATGTATATGTGTTGATTCAAGAAAAATTTGAAAACATTTAGAAATGTGTTGAATGTTACAAATGTTAATAATACATTTGTAACATTTGGTGCTTCTTGATTTCTCTACATTTATCTCTTGTTTGTTTTTACTCTTTGGCCCTTTAAACACGTTACTCTTCTTGTCCAAATTTTTATGGCATTGATGATCAATTATGTTTTAAAAATAATTTAAGTTTTTAATTATTATGATTTATAATATTTTTCTTCTATTCCAATTTCAGCGACACTAATATAATTTCAAAAGTCGATCAAATATTTTATATCTTTTAAGTTGTTAATTATTGTGATTTCTATTGTTTTTTCATGTAATTTTTTTGAAATCTATAACATATTAAATTGTTCATAGATATTTTAACTCGTTAACTATTGTAATTTATAATACCTTTTATATAATTTTTTTTTGAATAATATATGCTACTTTCCTTGTCCAGAGTTTTGTGTCGACGATAGCCAATTATATTTTTAAAATAATTTAATTTTTTTATCATTGTAAT
>NC_061114.1:221851020-221859144 GCF_002878395.1 Capsicum annuum | reverse complement strand
TACTATATCACCCCTAATTAATTATTATGGGGTGATATAGTAAAATGTAATTATTATTATTTATTATTTTTATTATGTGTATGTGTTGATTCAAGAAGAATTTGGAAACATTTAGAAATGTGTTGAATGTTACAAATGTTAATAATACATTTGTAACATTTGGTGCTTCTTGATTTCTCAACATATATCTATTATGTATTTTTACTCTTTTGCCCTTTGAGTATATGTAGCAATTTTTTTATTAAATATCATGAAAATTTTACTCTTTTGCCCTTTGAATATGTTACTCTTCTTGTTCAAATTTTTGTGGCATTGATAATCAATTATATTTTAAAAATAATTTAAGTTTTTAATTATTGTGATTTATAATGCTTTTCTTCTATTCCATTTTCAGTGACACTAATATAACTTCAAGAGTCGACCAAATATTTTATATCTTTTAAATCTTTTAAGTTGTTAATTATTGTAATTTCTAGTATTTTTCATTGTAGACACCTAATTCTGTCCCTCCCGAAGACCCAAGTTACACATTTTTATCCCTTGTTTTACCACGTGCCTTCACCTGTATGATTATATCCCATAAAATACAAAAATAACAAACCCACTAACAAACCTAATCCCCAAATATTCTTTTGTAACAAAATTAATCGCCCCTCCTATCAATTTTGGACAACACATCACTACCCCATGCCCCATACCCTACCCCACGTCACCCCCCCCTCTTTTTTTTCTTGTCCAAGAAGAAAGGACTAAAAAAAAAAAGATAAATAAATATATATACCCACATACACACAAAGGTGGGATATACAAAAAAGGAAAAAAAAGCTGCACTCTCTCTCTCATCTCTCTCTTCAAGAAAACCTAAAGGGAGAGCTTCCGTTCGCCGGCCCTCTCTCGTCGTCGCCGGCGAGACCCCCCTTCTTCTTCTCCCTCTACGATGCCGCACCAGCCTTAACCCACGATGCCGTTGCCACCGTCCTTCCCTCCCTCAGATGACAACAGCCACCGCCAATAACAACCCGCGCCGCCCCTCTTTAGCGTCACCGCCTCAGCCACCGGAGAAGCTCTGTCGCAACAATAACGACCAGCAACACGAGCTGCTCCTTCGGCCGCCGATCCGACCCTATCTCTTTCCAGCGACGGCAGCAGGCACCGGGAATAGTGACGTCGGTGACCGGCAACGACACCCAGTCCGTTTTCCACCGATTCCGATGAAATTTCGCGTATGGGTCTTCTCGATTTTCATAATTTCAGTCTCGGTTCTTTTGATATTTCTTATTTCTTAAGGTTTTGAATCCATCAGAGTTGGTTTGGTTCATGCAAGGTTAGTTGGAAATCGTTGGTTTGGGGTTTCGAATCTGGGATCTTGGGTTGTTTTTTTTTTAAGTTTATTCGGATTTGTGGGTTATTCATCGTGAGGTTTTGTCGTGGTTTTCTGATCTGTATGGTTGAATTCAATATCGAGTTTGGAGTTGTTCATTGTAAGGTTCTCCGATCGAGTACTTTGGTCTTCGGATTTCTTTATTATCGACAAGGATCAATTTCATCGAGGTCCATTTCTTCTAACCGAATCTTTAATTTATTTTGGCTTTTCGTGATGTTGTGGGTGTGGATGATTTATTTGTTGCGTGTTTGATGTGTTCGAATATGTGTTATGTGTTGGTTGATGTTGGTTTCGAACTTCGAAAAGTGAATTGTTAAATCGAAGCATGTTTAATCATATTGTTTGAAATAAATTTGGGGACGGGAATCGAAAATTGATAATAGTGAATATTACGATATTTTTGATACGTTGTTGATATTGAATGTGATATGTCGTCGATGGGTAGGCAATATAGGTTCGGGTAGGCAAATTTTAAAACTTGTTATTTTGGTTGAATGTTGGAATGTGCGTGTGAATGTCCCTTTCTAGATTATCGTGTTTAATTCAGATGTATTTATTTAGCCGGGGAATGCCCCGAGATCATTTGTATTTATTCACCGGGGAATGCCCCGACGTATCATGTTGGCGGAAAACGATCGTGATGAAGGCCCGCGGCGTCGGGTAAGGCATTGGAGCTTAGTCTAGACTTAGTTTAGACTAGGATTTATATTTTCGTATTTTTTATTTTCTCGGACTGTATAATTGGACTGGACTTTACATTTTTGGACTGCTTTGTTTTGTTTATTGTTTGATTATTTTGCGTTCTTTTGTGTGTTTTATACATTTCATAATGCCAAAAATAGTCGATACACTCTACCAAGCGACCGTGGTTAAACCACGGGATCGAGGGGTGCCTAACACCTTCCCCTCGGTCAACAGAATTCCTTAGCCGGAATCTCTGTTCGCAAACCAGTTTAAGAGTCAAATGGTTTCGAAAAGGATTTTCCAAAGTGACTTGGCACATCGGATTATGCCAAGTGGCGACTCTGAGTAAAAAATGTAAATAATCCTTTTCCGAAACAAATTTTCATCTTTTTGTCACTTAAATAATAAAATCCTTTCGAACTTTAAAATATACATTTTTTGGAGTACGTAAAAAAGGGATGTGACAGCTTCTGGCGACTCTGCTGGGGAGTAAATGACAAGTTTTCAGAATTCGAGCTATTTTTGGAGTCGTATCGGCTTTATTTGGCATTACGAGTGTATAAACTTGTTTTGTGATTTTGTTTTGTGTTATTTTTTTCACTTTTGTGTGTTTTTCGTGCTCTTTGTTTATATTATTTATCCTATGTGTTACCATTTTTATATCTGTCATCATGAGTCCACCCCCCGACCTTCTTTCTGCAACAAGTCCATAGTACACGTGTTGTACACAACCTCTAGTTGAGTCACCCTTATTTTAGGGGGGAGCCGTCGATGTTATGGAGTAGGTGGAAAGCAAAGCAGCCACTATCGACCATACGCTCCCCCGAACAGCCTTGTTAGTGAACCACAATGTAGGTCAGCCCTTAGGTCATGCTTATGTGCACCATACTGAGACCTAGCGGGGCCCACATGACCCTTTGTAGGAGACTCACCTCTAAAGCATCCCTACGTGCTAACTGTTGCATTTTTAAGGGTAACGTGGTCATTTGATGGACTGATTTTTGAAAAAAAAAATAATAAAATAAAAATAATAATGAAAAAACTAATAATAAAAATAAAATTGTTAGGAATAAGGTGCGTAGGCAAAAAAGAAAAAGAAAAAAATAGAAAAAGTAAGTCGAAAGGAATGAAAAAAAGAGGACTGTCGTAGTTTATTTTAGAATTCGTTATGGCTTTTGTTTTTCACAATCCAAAAACTCAAAAAGATTTTTTTTTACGTTTTGTAAAGTACCGTAACAAAAAAAAAAGGAAAAAAAGCTAAAAGAAAAAAAAGTTTTGTTTGCCTTTTCTACTTGTCAAAAAACAAAAAAATACCAAAAAGATTTTTTCCTTCATAGTTGGTGGTGTCAGTCTTAGCTGAAAATTCAAAAGTTTTTTTGTTTGTCTTTGAAAGTGTCCCTTAAGTTAGGACCAATTTATTAGTAAATCGTTAATTGTCCAATCTGATGAACTACGCATACCTGATTTCCTTCCTTTGGGTTGGGATACGTAGGCAACCCTCGGTGGGTCCGGTAATTTTTTTTTTGTGTGTTGGCCTTTGTCTTAGTATTAGCCTAGGTCACTCGCTCCGTAATCTAGAGTTTTTTTCCAAGTAGACTGATTTCGCTCAGTACTTCTGTTCGGCAAATTGGAGTCATGGATGTGGTCTGTCCCATCGACATATGTTTGCGTCAAAAATCCCGAGGGTTGGGAATCTTCTATTCCTGTCGAATTTTTGAGATAACGTCTTATGTGTTATTACAGGATGGATTTGTCCACCAAGTCTAGAGTTCTGATGGTTGTCAAGGTGCCCAAAAAGTTAATCAAATGGTGGGATATGTTTAACTATGTTGATCAGCAGAAACTGGTTAAAATATTAGGTGATCTTACGGAACTTCTGCATGCTACCCCTTGTCCAGATTTAATAGAGGCTTTGTTGACCTTTTGGGATCCGAGTGGTTTGGTATTCAAGTTTGGGGAATGTGAAATGACTCCTACTTTGGCGCAAAAATCCGGTTTGTTGCATTTGCCCTATATCGAGAAGGATATGATCCGAGCACGAAATCATACTGGCATGAGATTTTTGCAGTCTTGTGGTTTAAAAAGTAAGGGTATCCGTTTGGGTTGTTTAAGTGATTCGTGGGTTTCCTTAGATTTTTTGTTCGCTAGATTCGGACCCTCGGAAGGTTTTGATTGCTTTTGGGATGAATTTCATGTGACTAAGGAGAAGTGGGAGAGAAAGCGTCTTGAAGTCTTCACCCTCGCTTTGCTAGGTACTTTAGTGTTTCCACTAGAAGAAAGACGTATTAATACCCGTTTGCAATCTGTAGTGATGGCCCTATTTCATAAGGGTCAAAACGACAAGGGCATTAATCGAAAGGGAAGGTTCACTCTCATACTCATGATCTTAATAGAAATATGTAAGGCTTTAACCGAAGTGAAGGGGGGAAGGGGATTTTTCGAGGACAGTAACCTGATATTGTAGTTATGGATGATAGAGCATTTGCATACACCTTCTTTAGTTAGACCAGACGTGTTAGATCGTTGTATTCCCAATCGAGTGAAAGCCATGGATTCCAGGTTGCGTTTGGACAAATTTTCGCTACCCGTGAGAGTCGAGGCTTGGATTGAATTTTTTGAATCAAGAACTGGGGATAACATTTTGTGGACTTATCTGTGGCTTCGACCAAAAATAGTATTGTTGGGTTGTCAGACGCAGCTCCCTTTAGTTATGTTAGGGCTCAATTGCACCAGACCATACAGTCCTTCTAGGGTAATGCGCCAGTTGGGTAGGCTGCAGGACATGCCACCAGCAGTGGATCTTCTGAAGGATGTTGAGTACTTCAAGGACCAAGTCTTAGGTGAGAGCAAGTACGAGCAGTTTTGGAAGCATGCGACAAAGCTAGGCGTGGACACACTCAAAGAAAGTTTGGACAATCCGGGGTACACTCAGGGATATGAGGTCTGGCTTCAATCTATCCCTCGGGGTATCAGTCAACCCTTACCAGCGCAGCTTAGAGGGAGAATACATGAAGAATGCATAGTAGACGATCATCAGGATGAAAGTGTAGGGTCCAAAGTGGAAACACTGAGAGTGCAGTTAGCAGATTTGTTTAAGACAGTAAAAAGGTGTCAGAATAATCTTTCCAAGTGCACTCCTCATGAAGCAGGACTACGGGCCCGAAGCTTCTTCCCCGGTATCAGGGTGTCTTTACAGGATATGCTACAAAGTTTAAACGGGAGAAAGAGAACTTCAGAGGCAGGTCCATATCAACTAGAGTCATCACGCAGAGCACCAGTCAGAAAGAGCACTTCTTATCTTTATTGAGTTTGAGTCTTTTATGTGTCTGTCACTGTAGGGTGGTGTCGGTTTTAAGTCGAAGTCAAGTTGTTTTGGTATTAGAGTCTTTATTAGTAATTTCACCTATGTCGTCTTAGGGGTCTATAATGTTGTTTCGTATTTGTTGTTTAGTTTTAAAGTGGTCCCAAACTTTTGTACGTTTTGTTGTTTTCTTTCTTCAAAATGTTATGATGCTACGTCTTTCCTTGGTTTGCTTATTGTTGTTTTCGAAAAAAAAAATATATAAAAAAATGTTTATGCACATGTTGCCCGAACTACGCAAGATCTGGTTCATGTACAACATAATACGTAGGCAACCTACTTTTGGGTTCGATCTAATCATTTTGTTTTGTTATTTTTCATTATTCTTCCTCTTTTAAAGAAAAACAAGTCATAAAGAATGATAAAATAAAGGTAGATAACGAGAGAAAAGAAAAGAGCAGAGATTGATACGAAAAAAAAGAGAAGGGAAAAAAAAAGAGAGGGAAAGAAAAATAATAATAAGTGTAGATAGAAAATAGTGTAGACAAAAATCAGGATGATGTTAAAATGACCTCGCTACCCTCAAAAGCTGGTAGAAATAAACATGAATTTAGGACAATTTTGCCAATGTGATTCCCATGTTTGTTGTGTGCCCTAATCCTAACGGATGTCGTCTTTGATGAGCATGTTCTTCGAGATAACAGTGGTAGGTTTGCAGCACTTTGGCTAGTCACCCATACTTCACCAGATCCAAAGCAAAGCAAAGCTCGCCATGGCTAGCAGGGAGATTGAAAATTCGCTCATTGACCCGGATCAGGATCATAGGGAAGAAAGTTCTGAACATAATGATGAGGTAGTAAGGCTCAGGCAACAATTGATAGATTTGCACCGGGCATGGGCCAGCGGAATGCCTCCTCCTCCACTCCCTGAAGATTTTAAGAATGTCTCTAATTGCCCACCGCTCTCTCAGGCGCAATTTTCTGCTCCTACTGAGTCACCTGAGCACGCGCCAGGCTTCACTTCGTGACATTATTATCCTGGCAGTTCTGGTATGCCCTTGGCATCTCCCCAATCAAGACCCGCTGCTCAGCCAGTGCCACCAATCACACCGGTATTCGTGGCTCCGCCACCACATGAAATTCCCATATATGTTGCGCGTCCCACAATGAGGCTTCCCAGGTCTGCCAGTGAGCCAGCACTGAAGATTTCAGATGGTCAGTATTATGCCCCGGAGCCTACTTTGCAAATGAATGAACCATATGGGTACACTCAGCCGCCTGTATTTCCATTTGATACGGAGAAACCTGTCGCAACAGAGGAACAGGATATCATAGCCCGAAAACTGAAGAGTTTAGAGCAGGCTATGAGAAATCTGCAAGGAATCGGAGATTATAGGAGTGTTTCTTATAAATATCTTTGCATATTTCCAGACATCAACTTTCCCCCCGGTTTTAAGATGCCTAAGTTCGAGAAGTATGCAGGACACGGTGATCCCGTGGCACACTTAAGACATTATTACAACCAGTTGAGAGCTGCAGAAGGAAAGAAAGAATTGCTCATGGCCTTCTTTGGCGAGAGTCTTTCAGATCTGGCCTCAGAATGGTTTATCGATCGAGATATCGATAAATGGAACAACTGGGATGATTTGGCTTCTGAATTTGTTCAACATTTTCAGTGCAACATCGACTTGATTCCAAACGAAAAATCACTGGTCAATATGAAGAAAAAGAGCACTGAAGTTTTTAGAGAATACGCGATAAGGTGGCGTGAACAGGCCGCTAGGGTAAAGCCTCCAATGAAAGAAAGTAAGTTGGTAGAAGTTTTCATTCAGGCGCAGGATGAGACCTATTTTCAACATTTACTTCTGACAATGGGAAAGTCTTTTATGGAAATCCTCAAAATGGGGGAGATGATAGAGGATGGAATTAAGACCGGCCGAATAGTGAGTTTTGCCGTATTAAAAGCCACCACACAAGCGATTCAAGGTGGATCTGGGATATTTGGAGGTAGAAAAAAGAAAGAGGATGTGGCGACTGTCATTGCTGGAACCCATTCCTATCCTAAAAGACCACCTCGCCCCTATTTCCAATCCCAAGCCCAAGTCTACACCCAAGCTCCATATATTCTCCCCACCATTACTACCCTCCACAAAACCCTTTATATTCCATTCCACCACCTCCGTACCCAGTATATAGCGCGCAGCCATATGCCCAAACCCCTTCTTACCCACAATGGCTTGCGCAAGCTCCACAAAATCGTCCATTCGCTCCACCAAATTATCAAAACCCCTCCAGACCCAGTTTTCAGCCTAGGCCCGAGTATAAAAGGAGAAGGCGGTCAAAAATCAATTCACACCTCTTGGGGAGTCATATGCTAGCTTGTTTGATAGGTTGAGAAAGTTGAAGGTTTTAAGCCCAATTCAAGGGATGCTTTCAAATCCACCGTCGAGGAATCTCGATTATTCTTTAAGGTGTGCGTACTGTTCTGATATACCAGGCCATGATATCAATAAATGCTGGTATTTAAAGAAAGCTGTCCAAGATTTAATAGACACAAATCAGATGCTGGTCCAGGCCCCGGAGGGTCCAAACATTAACCAGAATCCGCTGCCAACCCATGCTGAAGCCAATATGCTAGAATTGATATATGACGGGAAAGAGTCTTCGAGGGACTATAAGCCTATTGTCAAGATACAGACCACTGAAGAGAAATCGGTGAATGTAGCTGAGTCTTTGAAAGCAATGTCATTGAACCG
>NC_061114.1:221834810-221848020 GCF_002878395.1 Capsicum annuum | reverse complement strand
AACAATTTTTGGGAGTAATTTGGCTGGAGTAATTTATGTTTTTAGTGTCAAATTTCGGATATTTTGAAGATATAGGAGGAGTACTTTTAGTTGCACATCCCTCTGGTATCAGCTCGTTTGGTGTTTTTTCGCTTACTGATAGTTAATGTGAACAATTTTGGAGTAAATCCGACTGGACAATTTACGTTCTTAGTGTTAACTTTTGGATTTTTTTGGAGATATAGTAGTAGTGCTGGTAGTTGCAATTATCCTTGTGAAAACTGCCTCTGTTACCAGCTCGTTTGGCGTTTTTCGCTTACTGAAAGTGAATTTGAACAATTTTCGGAGTAAGTCCGACTGGAGCGATTTATGTTTTTAGGGGTCGTTTGGTTGGGGATGGGATAGACAGAATTATCCCATGGAATAAGTTATCCCACCACATATATGGGATAACTTATCGCATCATTATAGTGGAAATGATGGGATAAATAATCTTGGGACTGGCTAATACTTCTAACCAAACATAGAATAAAACAACCCTACATCTTATCCCGGGATTACTGTCCCTTATCCCTCACACCAAACTAGCCCTTAGTGTTAAAAATCGGTTATTTTGAAGTATAGAAGGAGTACTGTTAGTTGCAATAGCCTTGTGTAACACTCCCACTGTACCAGATTGTTTGGACATTGGCGTTTTTGCGTTTACTCTAAGTTAATTTGAACAATTTTCGGAGTAAATCTGGCAGGAGCCATTTATGTTTTTAGTTTTAAATTTTCGATATTTTGAAGATATAGGGGTACTGTTAGTTGCAATTATTCTTGCTTGGCAAACAAATACATCTTAAAAATGTTAGTTAGAACTGAACTTAGTTTGAATCTCAAGAAGATAACAGTGCTGACCATTTTAAGATGGAGTAATTTGTACTTATGAAGCTATGTCAAGAAGATTGACTGACATTGGGCAACCTGAATTTTTCAAGTTCTAATACTTGAAAACGGCTTCCATTCTTGTGACTGGATATGGAATTTCCTGTCTTCCGTTTATGTTTGGTCCTTTATTGTGATGTTGATTCTAAGATTGTAAGTTTGTGGTTATTTGTCCACAATAATGTAGATTTTTGTATTCAGGTAGAGATTAGAATACCAATTGTTGCTAATAATTAGGTCAGCAAAGATGCTACTTTGAAAAGGAGGTGGATGTTATTCTTTATAAATAAAAATCTTTAGGGTCTTATGTTCATCCCCAAGAGAGAAACTTTGAAGTTTCATGGATCAATAAGTCTAAGGAAATTGGGAAATTAATGATGATGTCACACATTGTATTGTGGTCGAGTGGATGAAATAGAGGCTCACATTCGGTGTCCGATGTGATAAGAATGTGCTATCGAGACTTACATATTGTTCTATAGAGTGATTGTTATTTGTTAGACCAACTATATTGTTTGAGAGTGTTGGCAGTTAAGAATTTTATATGTTCAATAGATGAATGTATCGAGATAAGGATGCTCAGATGGATGTGTGATCACATTAGGAGAGATAAGATTAGGTGTGAAGATTTGCGAAATTTACATGGTCATGTGGGAGTGGCCTTAAAGGTGGGACAAGATGCGGAGAGGGAGAGTGAGATTGCTCGAGCATGTAAAGAGGAGGAGTACAAATGCCCTAATGAGGAGGTGCAAAAGGTTGGTAGTGGTAGGTTTAAGGAGAGGTAGGTAGATCGAGAAAGAATTGGGGAGATGTGATTAGACATAACATGACCTATTTTTCAGCTCAAGAGGACTTAACCAGGATAGTTAAAGCATGGAGGTCAAGGATGTAGAGGGTTAGTAGTCATTTGAGTGATTTATCTTTTTCCTATAGGAGGGAGAGCATGACTCTAGCTTTGAGCACCATGCTCCCTTGTCTATTTATCAGTATCATATTATTATTATTATTATTATTATGCAAAGTCGAGCGTTTTTCGAAAACAGTCTCTATACCACCAGGAGATAGGAGTATGGTTTGTGAACATTCTACCCTCCCCGGACCCCACTTATGGGACTTCATTGGGTATGCTATTGTTGTATTATCTTATTCTTCAATTGTATTGCTTTTGCTGTTGTTATTTTGGTTTACTTTTTGGCTGTTAGTATTTTCCTTTTCTACCATACTTTCACCACAACTTTTATTCTTGTATTTATCTAACCTGTCTTTGAAATTACATTTCTTGAGCCGAGGGTGTATCAGAAACAACCTTACTCAAGGCAGGGGTAAGATTTGCGTACACCTATCCTCCTCAGATCCCACTTGTGGGATAACTCCGAGTGTGTTATTATTGTTGTAGGGTCGGATGTTCCTCCAATATCGAGGAGACACATTCTCACATGTTTTTGAGTGTTCTTACTCCAAACATATGTGGCTTACATTGCTCTAATAGATGGCCATTGATAGACTGATTGGTGATGTCTAACAAAGAAATCTATTCAACTGCTCTAGTACTCTTCTTCATTTGCATTGCCTCTGTCCCACAATATACACCTCCGAGACAATTGCTTCGGGTCTGTCACCACTCCAGTAATTAATGAATGCTTCTTTTAGGGTGCAGTAGACTGGATTTTTCACTGGAAAATTATAACTATATATGAGGGAGAATACTTGACTTTTGTAGTCGTCATGGGGCTGTTATAGTGATTTCAATTTCTTAATCCTCTAAAATTGTGACATGTAGCTAATAAAGTTACTTGTATTTCTGGTCTTGCCACATGGGCCATTGCACCTGGTCTATTATAATATGAGAAATTACTCTATTCGTTGAGTTTTTCCTTGTGTTTTGAGTTGTTTAATAATCGCTAAATCCTTTTAGAAACTTCGTTTATAATGATATTCTAAAAAAATCCTTTATAATGTTCTGCTTCTCTTGCCAAGTTACTCGGACTCTTCACTTTCGGTGCCGCACCCGTGTCGACACGACATGGGTGTTTGTGTGGGATCCGTACATGATCTGGTCAACCGATTTTGGGTACTTTGATCAAAATCGACTGGAAAAGGACGGACAGATTTAAGAAATTTTGTAATCAAAACAAAAGCTAAGGTGAAATTGAAGAAAATGGAATACCTTGTATATAGAAATTTCTATGTTATTGTTTTTCTTTTTATCTCTCAAGATTTTCTTCTTGAACAATATTTTCTCCTCAAGTTTTCTCATAATTTATGTTTTATAACTCTATTTTTAGATATTTAAATTATTTTTTGCCGAATCTCCGCACCCGTATCCATCCCTAGATCCATATCCCCGAATCTTTAAATTGACACCCACACCCGAGTCCGAGCAACTCAGTTCTCTTGTACATTGCATATTATTTAATCAAGTCAGTTGTAAAATATAAAATTAGAATATCCAATAATTAATTTTATCTATTGAATCACTTGTGTTTTATGGCTTTATGAATAGGTCCTTTATTATTTGTACAAATGTTGGAATATTTATTAGATGATATGATAAAAAAACTTCGATTTGACTATTTTAGCATTTTCCCATCAAAGTTGATTATTTATTTCATCTTCAAATAATTAAAATAGCAATTGGTGGAAAAAGTTACCTTATATTTGTTGCTAGTGGGAGGTGGCATGTATCCTATGGATTTAGTAGAGGTGCACGAAAGTTGACCCATACACCACGGTTATCAGAAAAGAAAATAGTCGTGATAAAATTAATGTTATATCTGAGTTTCTATTTTACATGTTTTTAAAAAATTAATCTCACTAATCACTATTTCTCGGTGTACCTTACGTCGTGGCCATTTTATATATGATCAAAAACCAACTCTTTCATGGGTTTAACAAAAAATTATTGATAAGATATATTTAAAATTAGTTAAAATTTTTCGTATAATAATTGTTCTCTACAAATGTCACGATTCGAACCGGGCCCTGGCTGTGACGGACATTCCAAACCAATGAAGGGCCTGAGATGACCCCTTAGCATTGTATCATAAGCACAGTCATACTTAAAGTTGCGAAAACAAGACGATATAAAGAAAAAGATTCGGCATTTAAATAAAGAAACATTTATGTCTTAAAAACCAAATTCAAACATTTACCCAACACCTGTCTACGAAACCTCTAACTTTAAGAATAACTCCTTAGTCGGGACATGACCCCCGACTATACCATAAAAATTATAAATACTGGAACATAAATGTAAATGAAAAGTAACATTGCCTTCCAGATGATAGAGGGCTCACCACTTCTCAACAGTTGTCCAAGCGAGAATACGAACAGCCTAGTGCTGCACAGAATCACGGGAAAGTGCCTCTGAACCTACATCATGAAACAATGTAGCATTCGAGGACGGTCAGTACAACGAGTACTGGCATGCAACCCAGGGAAATGGAAATAAACATTTAATAAGGCAAGTCATAACTCATTTAAGTGTCCATAATAATAATAATAATAATAAAGTAGGGGATCAGGGACATGAGACATAAAGACATAACCTTTTAAACTTAATCTTGAACTATGTAGCTTTTCACCGTCATCCAATAACCCATGAGCTATATGGGTCTGGTACTCCCCAACCGGCGGGGCCTCAGTCCATGTTTTCCACACGTACTGAGATTAGGCTAAAATCACCAATAGACTAGAGCCACCATATTATCCTCATGTTAAGGACACCATTCGTCGCCCAATTATGGTACGACATCCCTATGCCGGCAAACATAGGTTTCGAGCATTGCTCACGAGGACGTACACATTCACGGTGAGGCTACATAATTCCCTTTTAAGGCCCAATTAAAACATTTTTACACACATTATTATCCATGGAGTCTTTTATTAAGGCATTCCCATATTGGTATCGTTATACCAAGACTTGCAAGCCATTCATGACACGCCAAACCGTTTTCATATAATGTTTTAGACTCCCAAATTCGTCATTAAAGTTCATAAACATAACCCCCAAGTGTTTTCAAAAAGTCATTAGCCTTTCATTCTTTCATCTCATACCTTATTCAAAAGATGGTGTAAGAAATCATAATTCCCATAAAGAAAAAAAATCAAGTTTTTGAAGTGGATTGAGGACCATATTCTCATCTTGCAAAATCCTTAAAGGCTGTGATCCATGTTAACAAGTTCACCATTTTTATAGAACATATTACATCTCAAAATCCATTAATAATGCTTAGAAAACCCATAAAACAAGAAGAGAAATCAATATAAAGTATTTCGCAACAATCTCCTCAACCCTAGTTTCAATCAACCATTTAAATAACACGTAAATTCCAAGTAAATTAACACCATATAATAATACTTAATAGTAAAGGAGTGTTCAACATGCCTTTTTGATGAATAAAGCATGAATCTGAGTCTTGAATCTTGAACCCTAGGTGTTCTTGCCTCTTAAAATGCTTTGGGAAAGAAGGAAGAGTTTTTGGTGTATCTTTCTGAGAAAGATCGTAACTCAGTGTTCAAAAAGGGTTTTAAGCATATAAGAATCGGACCTCATAAGGAAAATGACACCAAAATACCCCTAAGCTTACCCAAAAACAAGTCCCCACGGCTTGACTTACGGACCATAGGTTGAACCTACGGGCCGTAGGTAAGGTCTTGGATATCAGACCTCATTTTTCAGTCCTCAGGACCTACCTACGACCTCACTTACGACCCTCTTAGGTTGTACCTACGGACTGTATGTAGGGTCGTAGGAATTAGACCCTTTTCAGCTCTTGCAACCCTACTTACAGACCTAACTTATGACCCCCGTAGGTTGAACCTACGGCCCGTAAGTTAGTGTCGTAAGTAGTCAGACAGCTTGACAGAGCTTCAGTAAAATGGCCATAACTTTTTACTCCGACATCGAATTAACGCGAAACTGGATGCGTTGGAAAGCTAATTCAATTATCTATCATTTGGTGGGTCTTGAGCTAAAAAACACTATATATTCTAGGAGTTATGCTCGTTTGAAGTTGACTATAGCAAGACATTCCATGAGAAATCAATCTGTAAAAGAGGTTTTGACTTGGCCTAAGAGTTTGGAGTTACTTGAGGCCTTAATACATGTATAAATCACTTCCAATACTACAAGGACATGAAGTTATTTTCACATGTACTTGCATTTTATACAACGTTGGGTGCACGAAGGTTCTAAAGTTTTCGGAGTGTGACAACAAACCATATAATGGTTATGGAGAACTTTCTTCTGTTGTAGTAACATTTCATAACTCTTTTTCTTCTTTCTTACTACTTGTATTAAATAATTTTTCTTTCTTTCTCTCTCTTCTTTTTTTTTAGTAAAAGAGGGTTGTACAAATACCTTGGTGAGAAAAAAGAGAAGGGGTTAAGATTGTTCTGAACTTTAGTGATGGTATGATGTTATATTTTATTTCTGTTTAACCAAGTGTTGGTTCTCGTGTAATTAAATTTTTTCCTAATCATGTTGCATGGAATGAACAAAAAAATTGTGAACATTTTTACCCATTGCTTTTGATATATCAATGACACATTTCAAATACGGAAAGTTGAATTATTGATTAAGTTAAAAATGAGAATTAAAATTCTTAACATATTAATTGAGAATCAATATTCTTAAGCATATACTATATATGAAGAACTAATTGATTTTTGAGGTTCATTTTGATGAATTTAGTTCCTTTTTTCTTAATTTCGTTTAATACTAAGCTTAAATTATGACTTTGCTTAAATCACCACATTTAATTAGCATAAATCCACGTGAAATTATGAATGAAATTAAGACATAATAAATATCAAAGAAATGTATTTCTATCTATAGCTAAGAAAATAATATGCTCACAAATTCATTAAAATGCTAATGCTTTTCAATTTATAAAAAGTTGTAATTATTTTATATATTTAAATCATGTTACCATATAAAATATCAAATCACTTGAGTTTGGGCCGGGCTTAGCACATGCCTTATGAAACTAGTGTGTTTAGAAAGAACATGCCAGTCCTACCACAATGTAATGTGAATTACTCTGGGAATCACAAAATGTCGGTGTTAGGGATGGTTATCTTAACTGGTTAAAGACACATCTTTCTCAGTTGATCTCGTAATGTTCATTTCAGCATAAAGGTGTTCTGTCTAAATTTGCAGGCCCGACAGAGTACGCTTACATGTACATGTGATTTTTATTTACAAGAAAGTACTTGTCTTGGGCCTCTTCTCTTGTTTCTCCTCCATGACTTTGACTGTTCTTCGAATTTTTTCTGATTTGAAAAAATTAATTTGACACATTCATTTCTTGTAACTTTGTTGCTACAGTGGACATCTTTGGTGTAAAATGAACCTTTTTAATGCTAGGTCTCTTAGGGGATCATTCTTTTATCTTCTGTTTATTTCTTCATTTCAATTGAAGTTCTCCTAATATTTCTGGTTTCATGTTCTTAGTCACCACTCTTTGTTGTTTAGGTTGTCATCTTGAATCTCCTGGTTTTCTGACTTCTTTGCAGGGTTCACACATTCAGCATTTGCTTTAGGATATGAGGCAGGGATCAATAAGAGCACAATAGATGGAAATTTAGTTCCTCCTGGTGGTCTGGTTACCTTTGTACAAAAGGGAATTCAATATCTTGAATTGGAAGCAAATGTGAGCAATGTAAGTGGGAAATTTATCATACTTTGATATTTGAGTCCTGGGTTTAAGATCTTTTGAGAACTTCCAACTGACTGCTAATAAATACGGCATGCAGGATGATACAGATATGGACGAGGACTTCCAGTTTTTACAACCCATTGATCTTATCACGAAGGATGTGTATGAGCTACATAAAATAATAAAAGAAAAAAAAGAAAAACTTCGGAAAGAAAAACATAGGGGAAAGGATAAGGATAGCAATGACCGTGAGATGGAGCTTGAACGGGAACCTGCTAGAGAAAGAGAGAAGGAAAAACAGCAAAAGGAAAAAGAGCGAGAGCGAGAACGAGAGAGAGAGAGAGAAAGAGAAAGAGAACGAGAACGAGAACGAGATAGGATTGAGAAGGATAAGGAGAGAGAGAAAAATAAGGACAAAGAAAAACCACGTGAGGATCTCATGGACACAAAACCCAATGGAGATAAAGAGGTTGTTAGACACGAGGAGAATGGAAAGGCTGGAGGTATAATATTTCTATATCTTCTCACTTGTAAATCTTTACAAACTTTACTGCAAGACATTCTGGAACGTACTTGCATCTGGTACATTTGGTCTGAACTTTATTAATCGCATTAAAGCATCAAGTTCCTACTCACCTGACTTTTTAGAGTTTCAAAATAGATCCAGAGCCCATGGAGATTTGCACAAGCTCAACCTCCTTGCCATGTGAAATACGGAGTTCTGATTTACTGATTTTGGAAGGCCATACATCTGAGGTGCGATTAGATACTTTCTACAGCTCCTCAAATCAGTATCATTCTCACTTAGTGATTTGAAAAACTTGATATCAGCGTGACTTTTTTCTTGTTCTTAAACTTCTGCAGGTTTTTGCATGTGCCTGGAGTCCAGACGGTTCACTTCTTGCATCTGGGTTAGCACATTAGTATTTCCTTGATTCTGCTCCAAATTAGGAATCAAGTTATATTCCATTTTTGTTCTCCTATCTCCATTTTGCGCAATTTAGCACTTTGGAGATAATCATTTTTCTTTTTTTAAGGTGTAGTTGTTAGTAGCTAATTCATCTCACAGATCTCTTTTAAACCTCTTACTCTCTGGACTAATTTAGACTTTATCGAGTGTTCACATTTGTGTGTTAGATTAGATGAATTTTTTACCTGGTTCATACATCAGCCATTTACTAGTAGGAAATATCATTTAGTCTTGTTAGAGCACTTCTAATATTATTGTTTTTATTTTGTATATATTTAACTTAAGTCTTCACTTTTAACTTTGTTATGATGATAACATCAGTTGAGCTTAAATGGTGAAGTGAGAATTCATATAGCCAACCCCAACTTGCTTGGGATTGAGGCATAGTAATTGGTTGTATACATCATATGTTTACTATAGAGGAGGATGTCTTATGGGGAAATGGGTAACCAGCTGTGTTTATATAGTATAATCATCCCTTCTGTGAATGAAATACCCTTCATCAAAAAGTATACAGTTGTAATTAGTAAACACCACACATTGGGGTGAGGCATACAGTAGAGTCAATCTAAAAGGACTTTGTCCAATAGTAGAAATTTAAGTCCCAGAAGTAATCAGGTCTATATACGTGAGGGGCAAATATCAAATTAGCAATCCTTACTATTCAAAAGGGCAATATACCGGTAGAGTAATGTTTCATACCTAGATGGTTGGAGATATTTGTGAGGACAACCATTTGCCTTCTTAAAGCATGCCTGCTTTTCAGCATATGACTTATCAAATATCTGAAGGATTTGCTTTACATTGAACCATGAATTAGTTCATTGAAGGAAATAGCTTGTGTTGAGAATTTTGTCTATGATGTCTCTTCGTGAGATTATTACCCTCCTTCAGATTTCTTGACTACAATAGATCTCTTCTTGTGGTTCAAGTTCTCTACCTTGTCACTGTAATGCTACCATTGACTTGTATGATCACAGTTAATAATATCAACATCTAAAAAATCATTTTATTTTGAAATGAGACTATTAGCCTGTTTGGCCAAGCTTATATTTTCCCAAAAGTGCTTATTTTTAGAAAGCGATGTGTTTGGCCAAGTTTTTGAGAGAAAATAAGTGCTTATAGCCTCTAGGTAGTAGCAGGAGCTGTTTTGCGGAAGCTAAAAAAACAGCTTCTTCCTAAAAGCACTCATTTGAAAAGCACTTTTGAAAAAAATATATTTAAAAGTTCTTTTAAAAAGTTAGGCTAAACACTAATTGCTGCTCAAAAATGCTTTTAAAATTTATTGGCCAAATACAAAATACTTCTCATAAAGGGTGTGTTTGGTATGATGGAAAATGTTTTCTTATTTTCTCTTTTTTGGTTGTAGTTAAATGTTGGAAAAATGTTTTCCATAACAACTCATTTTCCTCCATTTGAAGGAAATGACTTCCCTCATGGGCCAAGGGAAGTCATTTTCCGGAAAATGATAAATGTGACTTATGCCCCACCCCCACCCCTCTTCCCCACCCCAACAACACTCATATTCACATTTCTCAAAAAATTCACATTACTATAAAATATTTTTCACTGTGCTTTGCTTCAATTTTTCACTGCTTGAAATAAAAATAGTGAAACCCAATTTTTTTCTTTTCCAATGTTCGTTGAATGTATTGTTATTTCCATATGCATAGAGGAAGACCTACCTATGTTACTTTTGCTAATTGCATATTTCATTTTGCCATCGATGTAGGTTGTTTCACAAGGTTGAATAAGTTTGTCGTTCCGTTGTATTTCTGTTGATTGTAGTATCTTGAGATTGTCCTAACAAACTGTTGAAAAATATCTCCTATATTTGCTAATTAGTAGTTGATTAAATTTAGTGATTGTAATATTTTAGTATTCGATATCGATATTATTTGCTATGCTTAAATTAGTTCTTACAAATTGTTGAGTTGCTAAAGGCACTGATATACATACTAGTTAACAGTTAGTAGTATTTTCTAAAAATTTTTTTTTTCACTCACCAATCAAACACTAGAAAATATTTTTCTAAAAAATATTTTGTACTCACCAACCAAACACCATAAAATATTTTCCACTCGTCAACCAAACGTGAGAAAATAAGTAGAAAACCAACTTATTTTCCAGAAAAACTCTTTCCAGGAAAACATTTTCCATGGAAAATATTTTCCATCATACCAAACACACCCAAAAAGTGCTTTTTTGAAAGCACTTTTGAAATAAGCATTTTTTAAAATAAGCTGATTTAGAAGTTTGGCCAAACAGGAAATCTTGAACAACATGACTTGCTAATAACCAAAATTATGAATGTCATTACTATGTGTATATATCTCATCCTACATTTCTTGAGTTCAGCACTCTAAATTGCAAAGTCGTTTGAACAAGTCAAGACCAGCCTTAAATTTTTATTAGGATTTACCTTTTCTTACTGCTAATTACAAAATCCTGAACTCAGGTCTGGAGATTCTACTGCTAGGATTTGGACAATTGGAGATAGTCCTTGTAATTCCCATATGCAAAATGGGCCTGTAAATGTCATGGTATTAAAGCATTTTAAAGGTCGGACAAATGAGAAAAGCAAGGATGTCACTACACTTGAGTGGAATGTAAGTTTTTTTGGAGATTGCTACTGGCTGTCCTTTTTATCTGTCTTTTTTACTTTCTGTATATATGACTTCTTTCTTGTGTAGGGCGAGGGAAACCTACTTGCAACAGGTTCTTATGATGGCCAAGCAAGAATTTGGAGCCGAGATGGTAAGTACTCTTCTTTAACATTTTCTTACTGTTGAACAATGGGACATGGGAAAATGCAAAAATAAAGTTAGTACTGACGATATTGAGTGTATGAGATACCATTTAGTGGTAGGAGATGTAATCCTCTATGTTTAATGAATTTTATAAATTATTTTGGGGGAGGAAGTAGATTATTTTATTATTTTAGCACCAAAGAGGGTGCTGCCTTACAGCATGTGCAAACAAACAACTACTAAACCTCAGTCTCAAACTAGTTTTGGTCAGCTATATGAATCCCCACTTGTTAGTTGTACTACTGTATACATGATAACTTCCATAGAAAAGCTCTAACCTTTCTGGAATTGCTAGCCTTTGCCTGTGAATGATCAGTCCTCTTGAAATCACTTTGCTACTATAGTCAACATCAATGCAATTCATCCCTCATTTCTCCTTTTCTTATTCAACTTCCCTTTTTGAGAATGAATCAGAATCCTCATGCCCAACTAAGAAGACCGGTAATTCCCCCCTTGAAGAACTATGATGGATCAGGGATTTGATTCCAAAAGGCATGTGAGGGACCCGATTTATTGTCCACCAATCTCCGTAGAATTTTAAACATCTATCGCCTTGAAAGGATAGTTGTAAATACATATAAGCAGCAGAAGCTGCCTAACTTATGCTACTCAATAAAGGTAACCTCCTTCCCATTAGTTTTCAGCCTTGAGAGAGCTGTGAACCACTTACAAGACCAAAAAGATGATCTGTATCAGGAGGTTTCTGCAAGCTAATGAAAGTTTAGTTGTAAAAATATACTAGCTATAGTATCCCGCTAATTTAGCCCCTGTTCTTCAATGGCAAAGATAGTATAGCACAAGATGTGTGGTAGGCGCACTTCACGAGGTTGAATTCTATTGGTTACGAAGTCTGATATAAAAGAGGAGGAACTAGATGGCGAACCTATTACCTGTCAAATTTCAAATCTGATGTCAGTAGATTTCATGATTATAGCAAAAAAAAGAACCAAAATAGAATCTACCATGGTAGCCTCCTTCACATCAGTTTTCTTGTGAGAGAGATGTGAACCATTTTTTAGACTAAAAAGAAGACTATCTGGAGGTTTCCAGGAATCAATTTATTGAAGGGTATGGTCAATGGACAAAAGATGTAGGTGATTTTTTCTGTTTGTCTAAGCCTGGTGAGTATAATTGTGCTGGTGGGAGGTAGCAATTGTCCAATGGAGTCATCGAGGTTCGCATAAACTGACCCTGACAATACCTTTATTTTTACAAGGCCAGTATGTAACTGGCAAATAGCAATGTTGTTCCTGTCAATGCCAAGTCATTTGGGCAACTGCTAGTAACCTCTTCATTGGCCTCTTGAGGGTTAATTTGATAGCCTCCTACAAGACCGAAAATGAAAGATCTACGGGTATTACGAAGTTTCCCAGTTTGATCAATTGGTCAAGATTGTTAACAATAGATCTCCCTGTCTCAACATCTTTGAGCACCATGCATACCCCTCTCCACCCCGAGAACACTTGAAGAAAATGAAAATGAAGAAACAAGCAAGTTCCTGGCAGAACAATAACTGAAGAGATTATTAATTATGTCTGTGATATGTTTATAAGTATATTTTATCCGGTGGTATTGGGAGCCGAAGGCCATCTTGTGCAGCAAATATGTCAGAGTGCTCAAGATAAATAAATTTTCTGATTCATACTGGTTTGCACAAATGAGCTAATCCTCTCTTGAAGGGTCCTGCAACGAATGTTGAATGCAACAGCTAAATTTCTGCAAGCGTGATCAAGAACACATTTGTAGAAATGGCATCGTCTTAGGCGACCTGAAATTTCACTATCACTTTCTACGAATAATTGTAAGGGATGCCCAATCATGGCTTTGTTCAATTTCCTTGCCTTTTCCATATTGAGTCCCCC
>NC_061114.1:221784280-221834710 GCF_002878395.1 Capsicum annuum | reverse complement strand
CCACCACCACACACACACACACACACACACACACACTACCCCCCAAAAAAAGAGTTTCCCCATTAACGCACTTACTTCCCTTTCCATGGAAAACTGGTTTCTTTTGTGCAATAGTTTAAACTTCTGTTGAGGTCTTTCCTTTCTTATTGTTTGGGGCACCTTTATTATCTTATGGCACCAAATGTGTACTGTTGATATTCATGATAGATCTTACGAGTCACTTCATATCTAGGGGAACTGGTAAATACTCTAATCAAACATAAAGGGCCAATCTTCTCTTTGAAGTGGAATAAGAAAGGTGATTATCTCCTTAGTGGTAGTGTTGACAAAACTGCAATTGTATGGGATGTAAAGTCAGGTGAATGGAGGCAGCAATTTGAATTTCATTCAGGTGCTTTTCCTTGTTCTGTTTTACTGTTGGAACTTTTATGCTATGACACCGTTTGGTTTCTCTTTCTTGTCTAAACATTTATATATAATTGTTCTTCAGCTCCAACTCTTGATGTTGATTGGCGAAACAACAATTCCTTTGCGACCTGCTCCACTGATAACATGATTTATGTTTGTAAAGTTGGAGAGAGTCGGCCTGTCAAAACTTTCTCCGGACATCAGGTGATGTTCCAGTATTCTATTTTGGTTGAAAAAATTGTTCCATATTTGGTTACTGTTGCCGGTAAATATTTTATTGGAGCTAGTGTAACCTTTGTGAGGGGAGACAGGAGGACAAGGAGGGCAAAAAGATCAACTCTCTTGGGCCTTGTGCTCATCACGTCATTCAATGCTCTCAAAATGTTTCAGACAAAAGCCTTATTGTGAACATAATCCTAAAATATGTTTACCTGTATTCCCTTGGTTGAGTTACTTTATTATTAAGACACAACCTGTATCTGTTCTATCTCTATATGCCTTTGTTGCACATGATGTTTTTAACTTGTAGCTAGACATATGGTGTAACAAGGGTGATAGGCTAAAGAATCTTGTGACTTCTTTCTTTGGTCATGATGAAAAAATGGGTAGGCTGCCAGAAGATTTCTGAGTAAATATGCAACTGTGCACAAGAATTTCTCAAACAAGCATTTCTTTATCTTCTGTTGGAATTTCATCTTAGGAGTTGTGGTTCTAATATTTTGTATTCTAGAGCATACATACTATTTTTGCGAGTTCAAATGCAAACTTTTAGCATGCTAGGTTGTAAAAATGCAATTTTCTAGCACTCTGTGACGTTAAAAGATTTTATCTTGTTATTGCAGAGTGAAGTTAATGCTATCAAGTGGGACCCCTCAGGTTCCTTGTTGGCATCATGCTCTGATGACAACACAGCTAAGGTAATTGCTAAGACACTAGTTCGTTAAATTAATAGCTGGAGAAGGTTCCTTCACAGGTTTCAGAAAATCGCTAAGGCATTCCTGTTACCTAGACTGCACTATTTACACTCGTATAGTTATCTGAACTCTGAATTTAATCATTACAGATTAGCTTACACAAATGTGTCTAATATCAATTTCTTCTGATAATTCTGCTCATCATCTTGTATTTCTCTTTGGGAGTATTCATTTAATTAACATAATCAAATAGTTGAATGTGATGTCTTGCATCTGTAACCAATACATACTAACTAGGTAGTTCAAAGAATGTGATAAATTTGGTCTCTGATATTCAATAAGCTCTCCGTCTACCTCATTGGAAAACTATGTCTCAATCTCAAGCTTGTTGGGTCCACTATATCCATTATGCTATCTTGGGCTTTTGTTTCATTTCACCGTGCAATAATTTGTTCTCTCAAGCTAGGCTCCTCACACCAGCCCTTGCTCTCGTACACCTTTATCATGAAAAAAAAGAAGTTATCATGCTTAACTTCTTCAGTCACCAAAAAAAAAAAAATGCATTTCGACCTAGATTCCTGAATGCACTAAATCAATAATGGCAAGCCAATTAAAACACGTTCCAGAATTCCAGTTCCTGTTTTATATAAAATATTTTTTAGTAAAAGAGGAGATTGCATGGATGTTGATTCACATCTTCACTTTAAGATAGGATTTCAAATTTATTGATCCTATGGATTACTGATGATTGATTTTGTGTAAAATTGGTGGATGATTCTTATCCCTTGTGCAGATATGGAGCTTGAAACAAGATGCCTGCGTGTATGATTTCACAGAACATGCCAAGGTGCAGTATAAAAGTTAATATACATATACAAATAAGAATTTGAATATGTTGCTTCTTTGTTCCTGTTTTTGTTTGATTTGCATAATCAGATCACACATCAATTATTACAGTGTTAAATCTTTTTTTAGGAGATCTATACCATCAGATGGAGTCCATCTGGCCCTGGTACGAGCAACCCAAATCAACAGTTGTTGCTGGCAAGGTAAATATGCTACAAAGATCAGCCCTCGGGGATCTCTCTGTCATCAAAATCCTATTGTCATAGATCATATTTGTCATGACCTACTGTTTCTACCATAATTGTCCGTCACTTGGTAACCTCAAGGCTCTCCTTCCTGTGATCGTATTATGGTTAATGGGTTAAGGGATGACCGTTCTCTATGTGTAGTTTTTGGTGATCCATAGAAAACTAATAAAGTGAATATTGTCGTTTTGAACTTGTTTTCCTCCTTTTATTGAGTTGTACTTGCTGATCCTTGGCTGTTTTACTTTTACCACTTGAAGCTTGTTTGCTTCTCAGTGATTCATGGTGAAGATGGCAAGTTTTTGATCCTAACTATTAAACCAATTGAACCTCCTCTTATCTTCCAGATAACCTTCAAATTGAGTCCAATCGTACTCTTATTTTTCTACACCTTAAAAGGTATCTATTATTTGGAATGAAATAAGCTAGAATAAATTGGGATGAATATGGAGTATTTAAAATGGCCGAACTCAACTACTAGATTGGGATTGAAACATGGTTGATTCACTTTTTTTTTTCTCTCTTTTAAGCATGGGGGCAGATAGCTTCCTGCAAACTCCTCATTACACTTATACTTCATAGAGCGACAAATATCTCCAGAAATATATGATCTGCACTTTAGAAGTTTTATTATTGGCCCCTACTCTTGCCTTGGTAATGCTGTCCCTATAATTTTCCTTCAATATGTCCTCATTTAGCTACCTGCATGTAACGTTGTCTATGAAATAACTTGTCCAATTTGCCTCATGTTCTATATCCCTTCACCTCTGAGGAATAACCGAGTATCAATGAGTACCTTATTTTGTGGTACTTCACTCTTATATTTCTTGTGCCTCCTCTTTCCAACAAACTTCTAATTTCTTGTGCAGTGCCTCTTTTGACTCCACAGTGAAGCTATGGGATGTTGAAGTTGGCCGTCTTGTCCATAGCTTGAATGGTCATAGGTAATGGATGTAATTGTGTTGTTGCTTATTATGTCTTCCAGAAAAAATGCTGTGAGGTGATTACACAATCTCATTTAAGAAGCCATTGGCATAACAAAAATAGTTGCATCGAGTATATTACATGAGACGAAAATAAACACCTATACTGGTGATTTTTTCGTTTTGCTTGGTTAAACTAGTGATTTCTTTTTGGTTATTTTGTTTATTACTTTAGCTGGTTTACTATTATTTACTTTTAGGAGAGTGCCTTAAGGATAGCGCAGAAAAGCTAGACTGTTTCTCGTGTCCACTTTAAATATTTCTATTGTTGTTCTTGTTGTGTGACTGGATTTCTGTTAGTACTCATTTGGGTCTCTTCCAATTTAAACGCAGGGATCCTGTTTACTCTGTCGCATTTAGCCCAAATAGTGAGTACTTGGCAACTGGGTCATTGGATAGATGCTTGAATATATGGTCTGTGAAAGACGCCAAGATCATAAAAACGTACAGTGGAAATGGTGGAATCTTTGAAGTTTGCTGGAACAAGGAAGGCAACAAGGTCGCAGCTTGTTTTGCAGACAATGTAGTGTGCGTCTTTGATATTCGAATGTAGGGTTGCAGAATAAACATGAAAAAGATCATATTGAAGAAAGATGGAAATCCTTCTATGCACCTGTAACAAGCAAAGCGTGAATTTGTGGCAAAAATCTGCTTGGTTGACGCATGTAGAATTGTAGAACAATTGATACTCAACAAATCAATATTTATGGTGTGTTGTAGATATGCAGATAGGATCATGGCACTGACCTAGATTTAGATTTTGGTACAGCTAAAGCGTAATTATAACCATTGTACTATGTTGAAGTGCGGAAGCTGCAGCAGCAGTGACTGTTCTGTGGTAACTGTATTTGTTGCGCAAATGTTGATATCAAGTTGCATTAATGTTATTCTCGTCAGTTTCAGGTTGATCTACTGTTAACACTGCAGGAGGGGGTTCGCCACCTTTTGCAAACCCAATATAACTTTGAAACTGAGTCTGGGTTTGAAGTTAGGACGTATACGGGCGACATGATTGGCTAAGCAGTATTACTAATTAGTATTATTAGAACTAGCCTCCAATTTTGAAGTGAACCTTGAAGGGAAACCATGGAGTAGTTAACTGGTTTTTACGTGTATTGTTGTAAAATGTGATAGAATTCGACATGTCTGCTAAGTGTAAGCCTCATGAGTGATGTGATATTAATATGGTCTTTCTCATAATGTGGGTTCCTTGGTACTTCAAAGTTGAAATAGCTCCTCATGCCAGGAGGAGGATTTAAGGGACATTACGGCTGTGTCCACGCAGCCCCAGTACAAAAAAAAATGGGATCAGTTATATGAATTCTCATTTCTTCATTTAAGCTCATTTTACGTCATCATCATAATAAAAGTTTCATTTGAGTCAAAAACTTACCCTCAACTAGTGGTTATCACTAATATGGATCTTTTTCTTCTATTGTGCCCTATAATTAGCTAAGTTTGTTCAAGCAATTGCAGTCTTTTGGGACCACTTCCTTTATGTAATTTTAGGACACTATATTTTCACAGTTACGGATTGGTGCATCTATAGGTCCACGCAGAGCATCTCCAAATTATGTCAATCTATCTTTGCAAATATTATTCTCAATTTGTTCTACTTGCACCAACTGGAATGTAGTCATTTCTAATCCCTAAACTCGAATATATTAATCTTTAAAATATTTTATTCTATATTTATTCAGGAAAAAATATTTACAAATATGTAGTAATAGGTATGCTGGTACACTTCACACACCATATTACTTTAATCACATGTCTGTACTATTTTTATAAGACCAACTAACTTCACGATACAATTCGCATGTTAGTGTAAAGTAGTATGATTCAACTATTTGTATAGTTCTCTCCACTAAGCTGCTATAATATAGCGTACAATTTAGTGCAACATCATAATATCATACTGTAATATACAAACACTGTTGCACCTTTTTCGAACATGAATGGAAGAGGGGTATTCTAACCACCTTTCTAATTATTTCATTCTCTATTTCTATCAATAGAATCCTCTTCTAGACACATGGCAACTAATGTAATGATTGGCCTTTCTACTAAAATGGAGCCCTTTTTGACTAGTCTTTAGTTGGCAGGAGAGAAATGGAGATATGGAGTATTCACATGGCTGAAGGCTGATAAATTAACATTTTACCCATGCAAATATTTGTGTCAAAATACTTAATGAAAAAAATGAAAACTTCAAAAAAATGATAAACAATATAAATTTCAAATTGAAAGAATACAATTTTGAAGCATAAAAATCTTCCCAAAGTTAAAACAGTTGGATCTTTCATGAAGTTCACGAGAATTCTGAAATCTCACTTATTACTCCTATCACCATTGGATAATTTTCACATATCTTCCACTCTTCAAGAAGAAAATAACAAATCTGAAAAGAAACTAATAATAGTAGCAAACATATACAACTAAGTACTTCTGTAAAATGACACAAGGAATTCAACAATATATTCTTTAGTTCTGAAGCTACCAAGGCTTTTTACATGAGAAATTTGAATACCATCAAACATCATCCCAATTGTAACCAATAACATCACTATCCATTCAATGGCTCTAATCCAAATATCTATGAATTTCTGACCGAGCTACAAATATCTGTCCAACTTTATCTTACTATCAGTTAGCAAATTCTTGCACCAGATTCATTCTAGGACTGCAAAATCTACTTAAAATGAACAATCATACTAATGTCCTCAGCATCCTTCAAGCACCGTTAACCAGCCATCCAGTTTAAGCGAAACCAAGAACACAGTCCATGCATTCTAATCTATATGTCCAAGCAGAAGCCTAATTTATGATTGTCTTGTATCTTCAAAGAATGAAGCTGGTATTTCCACAGGAGCGGTCAATGTTGATACGCACTTGAACTGTAAACAAGCAGATCACAAGTCAAGTTAGATAGCTGAATTAATCAAGAACCTACCAAGAAAATCACAAATGATCAACTTAGATTAATTACCTTATGCTGCTTATATTTGTCCCTCACAGCCATTAAAGAACCTCCTCTTCTACTTAATTGCAAATCATGTAAGATAAGAACACATTCCTTCAAATCCGCTGCTTTATATCCCGAGTATTGTTGAAGAGCCGCACTCCAAGGATGTGCATTTGGTTGTAGTGTAAACCTTGAAAGGAATACAACACTAGCAGCCACCAAAGAAGGTAAGAATTTCACACAGCAATAATCCAATATGCTCAACTCCAATAGGTAATAGCCCAAAAACTCCAACTGCAAATTGGGGCTCTTATAATCTTCTTGAGCAACCCCGGTAAATCTCCTGAGAAATGTTTTCACCGTGGGATTACCCATCTCAAATTTGAGTGATTTTAGCACATCAGCTTCCATCTTCACCACCTCTTCCTTAGTGTATGTATTGTCCGTAATGTAACAAAAATCTTCAACATGTGGTGGACTAATCTCCTCATACTTACTGTAAATTACCAAATCAAAATACACTCATTAGCAAAACAAAATTTCCGTTGGAAAATTCAATACCACATCAAGCTAAGATACTTACGCAGCAATGAGCATCGAGGAAACACCTAAAAGCTGAAGTTTTTGCCTGCTGATGACATTCATCGACAAGAATCTGTCAAGGTACGCAACAGTAAGATACAAGGTATCTGAAAGTAGCTTGTATTCCTCTGCAACTTCCACCAGCCAATCAACCAATATCCCTCTCATAGTTGCACTCACATCCTTCTGAACTGTTTCTAAGTAATCCGGTAAAGGTCTCCTCTTATCCTCAATCTGAACACAAAAATCGCCAAATTTGTCAAAAACACAAATTCCACAACAATTACAACACTAAGCACAAACACCGAACACCAATATTACAACAACAACAACAACATACCCAATGTAATCTCACAATTGGGATCTATGGGAGACAATGTACATAGATCATACCCCTAACTTGGGAGGCAGAGAGGTTGTTCCAATCTATGTTGCTCGGACTCTTCAAAAATGTCAACGGGTGCATGTCAAATTCACCAAAGATGGTGTATTTTTGGAGAATCCGACATGGCTGTGGCATCGAAAGTGAAGAGTCCCCGCAACTTAGGTTCCAAAGACCTCATAACCAACACCATTATTACAACAACGACAACAACATATCCAATGTAATCCCGAAAGTAGATTATACACAAACCTTACCCCTACCTTGGAAAGCAAAGAGTTCATTTCCAATAGACCCTCGAACCCAACACCAATATATAGACCATAAACTCAGATTCAATAATTCATTACAGTAAACACATCTGAATTTCCATCATCTTACCCTTTCCAATCTAGTCCAATTGCAAAAAAAAAAAAGAAACAAAATCAAGTTCAATTATGTTTACTACTCTTATCATTTAACAAATAACCATAAACAACCACTACTACATCTCAATCTCATTGGACTAAATCCCTACTGTCTATTTCATTCCATTTCAACCAATTACAATAAAATATACACTTTATATATATATAAATTTTAAATACTAAGATTCAATTAGCCAACCAACTGAACTACCAAGATTTCCCCATACAAACACTGTACAATACAAAGCAAATTAAATATCTTTTTCAATAATAAAAGAAGAAACAGAAACTAACCTCCATTTTACGAAGGTAATCATATATATCAGAAACATAAGCGCTACACATCTGCGGGTCATCGACATTCAATTCCTTCTTCCCATCAGATTTACTAGTCACATCCCCTTTCACCTTCCTCTTCAATTGCTTCTTCCCTTTCGGTTTCTGAACTTCCCCCACATTCGCAAAATTCTGAATCTCGCCCAAAACAACCCTCTTTTTGGGCCTTTCTTGTTGTTCAGCCATGGCCTCTGCTGCCCTTTTCTTTGCTAAACGTGTAACTCTACCGCAATTTTCTGAATCCCCCATTGATTCCTCTATCAGTTACAAGAACAACCAGAGAAAGGAGGAAAGAGGAAATTGCTTGGAGATTGAAGGGAATTAAGGGGTTTATTATGGGAACACATATGGCGCCATATACAAGTTGAATTTTTTTCGAAAATTTTTAACTGAATAGGCGGGGGGGGCGCAGGCGTTTTTTTTTTTTTTGTTTTTGAAGCTATTTTGGGTGAAAATGGGATTTTGAGGGCGACATGAATATGAGTGAAAGAAGCAACTGTTTTTACTACCTCCATTTTGCTTTCTTCCCAAATACTCCCTCCGTCTCCGTCTCCTTCTCATTTTATGTGTCGCCTTCTATCGGACACGATCACTTTGTAAAGTTATAATATTGTCTCTTTTAAGTTTTATTCTCTTATAAAGTGGGATTCACTAACGATAAAATGGAATGTTGCCACTTAATAGTTACCAAATAGAGAAAAATGACCTTTTTGGGGACGAACTAAAAAAGAAATAACAACACATGAAGAGTATGTTTATTCAAATTAATTGTCTATTTTCATAAAGTAAGAGCATTTTATTACTTAAAATATTAGTAATAGTTAAATTTAAAGTTATAAGACATCATTAATATGATTGATTTTATAAAATATATTTTGAGTTAATATTTTTTAATCAATGTGATAAATCAAAAGAGGTCAAGTGAAATGAAGCGGAGGGAATATTTTTTGGTTACGCAGAGAGGGGGTCGAAACTGTTTTGAAATTGAAAGTTTGAGTGAAATTTGGGTAATTTTCCCTCGCTTCAACCCGCTCCCAGCTTTATAAAGTTCACGGACTAAAGCAAAATGTATACATGAATTTGCAAATGTAATTTAATGATCAGGGGTTGCATATGAATTAAATTAATTTGGGATTCAAATTTGTATTACGAGTAATTTGTGGATTAATTTATTTTAGCGGGACCAAGGTAATCACAAGTTGAATAAGGTAAGATGAGATATTCAGAATTAAATTAGAGATAAATTTTAATTATTATTAAAAAATTATATGTCAATCAAATATGGTATAAAATTTTATATCGAACTTAATCTTTGGATATTTTACCAAACAACCCTCGGCATTTTTAAAGATGAATAAATTGCGCAGACTATTAAGAAAAAAATCTGAGGAGTAACAACAATTTTGATCGTTTATTTATTGATAAATATTAATTTGGTCTTTCTAATGTATGATATATCTTATTTAATTTTCAATTAATTGAATAATGTAATTTTGGTCCCTTTATAATCAAATGTCTTGATTACAATTAGATCGTTTTATAGCAGTTATCCTTTGCAATTTTTGGCGAAACGAGAACTTTTGCCAAGAAGAATAAAAATAAAGAAGTAAACATAAGAAGATGTTAAGGAAATTCAACATCTATTACATATACTTAAAATAATTTAACCTTTTATACGAAAATGTCAAGTAAACTTTTCATGTTATATTATAAGTTCTCTATAATAATATTTTACTGTGGCAATTGGGAAATAATTAGACAAATGACATCTTTGTAAAGAGATTTGAATGTATATAGAAAATATGTTATATTTGGACTATCCTTAGAACTATATTACCATCAAACATGGAGGTACATTACAAACTTAACATAATACATACTACGTGATTAAGTGGCACATCTAATAATTTTTTTAATATGCACAAGCAAAGAGATCAAAAACACAATAATAATCTCAGAATAGTAAGAGATCAAAAACAAAATTTTAGTTAATGAAAAGTTAGATATCATAGGAATTAAAATTAGAATCTGTTCATACCTAAAAGACCAATGCTATTAACCCTTCTACAAGTATTGACTATATGATTAAGAGACCAATGTAATGGATGAAGTTGCTCCTCTTCTAAACAAAGGTTTCGGGTTCAGGTCCTGGGTATGAAAATTTTTTTGGGAGATGGTGCTCTCCTGAATGAGCCTTATGTGGCGTGAATTCAAATTAATTGGACTCCAATATGGATACCGAATTTCAAATGAAAAAAAAATATCTAAAACAAAATCCCCGCGCGCTCCTACCACGCTAATTTCCTTTTTAAAGATTTTTCAAAAGAAAAGTGTTAAATATTGATAGTAGTATTCTTTTTTTATTTTAGTTTCTCATTCGGTATCCGGTGCCCCCATTGAAGCCCCGACTAATTCGGATCGCACATTGCAGGGCCCATTAAGGTGGTAGCCTCCCAACAATGTTTTCTCCATACCCAAGATCAAACCCTCGACCTCTGATTAAGGGTAGAACAGCCTTATCCACTGCACCACAAGTCCACAACCCATGTTGGTGATAGTAGTATCCTTTTTAGTCCTATACTGTTACGCTTGTTTGCCCAAATGATTGAAAACAAAAAAATGGAAGTTCCTTTTTTTGAATAGAGGGTTAGGATGTGATCAAGTTTTTGAGAAAAAGATAGTACTTTTCAAATTTGTTGTCAAAAGCTCGAATTGAAACCATTATTTTTAGTAAAAGGCAAGTAAAAATAAAACGGGATTTACTAATCAAGGAACGTACTTTTTTACTAGACTCAAAGGAAAAAGTCAGACCTCTCCATAATATCATTTTGTTATAATAGTACTTCACCATAGCAATCCAATTTTCTCGAAACTGATTTTTCAAGTTATATTTTATTTCTTTATAACGACAATAACATTTATTATAGCGATAACCTTTGTAAAATTACCTTTTACAATAGCACACACAAATATTTTGTAAGAATATATTATGTACAAATTAAAGTGCCAAATATTTATGATCATCATTATTAATGCCATGCACACTATAAATTTCAAATATGAATATCTAATTTAAAGAAAAAAATATATACTTAAATGATGTACATCACCTATTTCATAAGGGAAAATAAGTAATGTTTGCATTTTTATATTAACGCTCTATCTAATTTTGTATACTTTTATTTATAACAGATAAATGAAATCTGAATGTCAAACATATATAACAACATTTCTTTATAGCAGTTACGAAATTTTCGAACAAATACTGCCACTAGAGAATGAGGTACACAGAGATTTGACTGTACTTTAGATTTTTGTTTGGCTTATCTTTCCAAAACATACAACTGACCTAGTAATTCCTAGTAATTCTTCACACAAAGCGTTATATTTTAACCTAGAAAATACAATAACAACTTGCTAGAATAGTTTAAATTGCACTTTACACTATTAATGTCAATGTATATAAATTAAACTTGAATACACTATTAATGTCAATGTATATAAATTAAACTTGAATCCAAAAACACAATGCTGAGGAAAAGGAAAGAGATTTTTCTCTTTTAACCATGTGAGAATTGGAACTCTCTTCTGTTTTTTACATTTCCAAGTGAAAACTGTAGATTGCACAGGAACAAACATCCTATAGCTCACAACAATAAAACAAAGGGCGTACCGGGTATAGGAAAGGGCCGAACTACAAGGGTTTATTCAACGCATCCTTACCTTGCATTTCTACCAGAAGTTTCTATGCCTTGGAACCCATGACCTCACGGTCAAGTGACAACAACTTTACTAGATACTCCAAGGCTTCCTTCAGTAATAATTTAGCAAATTCTTGAAAAAGTAAATCAAGCTGGAAATCAAACAAGAGCATCATCAGTTCAACTCCTGGTGGCAACTTCATTTCAAGCTGCTTTTTCCGGTTTTCGATTAATTGTCACATTCGGAAACCCTGTCGTGGTGACCGTCATTTGTAGGCTGAAGGATGATATTCTTAAGAGAGCATTGGTGATAGGGGCAGGAAAGAGAACGCCGAATATTTTTTTACATTACCTTCATAGATAATCAAATATTTTATTTTTTTACCGCAATATTTTTTTAATTCTTTCATTATTGAAGAACCACATGTAATGCAATTCTTTTTTTTTTTTATAAATCTTCATTTTTTTTTCACTTTGAAAGATGATAGTGTTCATTAAGTTTTAATTTAATATAAATTTTGATTTAAAGAGATAAGCATGCAGTGTGGAATGGATAAATAAATTGGTATCACCTAAGTTGAATATCACAATCTATAAATATCAACTTATATACCTATTTCATACACATTTCATACAAATGTGACAGGTAAGAAATCACTTTTATAAATTGAATCCATTCATTTCATAATCTTAAGATAAATATAACATGTAAGTAACTATTTTATAAACTTTGATTGTAGTATTGATATTATACGTATAATGTTTGGTGAAAGTCGATTTCTATACCAACTTCTGTGATCATTATACTCAATCCATATAAATATAACATGTAAGAAATAATTTTATAAATCATGAACAAAATATTGATATTTCACACTAATTTTATATAGATTTCATACACGAAACAGTCTAATAAGTATATACAAAATAATTTTCAATATATTATTCTTATGAAAGATTCCGATCTACATTCAAATTCTTATTTATGTTGTTACCGACACAAATACGAAGTGTTCAATTTTTTCTTTGATATCCATTGATATAACTGTTATTGTTACATACAATTGATATTTAACAAAGAAACTGACAATACTCCTTATATCAGATTTTTTATTAAGAACAAAGAAAAATTAGAAGAAAGAGCAATTCTGATGAAGAGAAAAAATTGCTTCAATAATGATTTTGAAAGTATGAAATTGCTTAGATGTTAATGAAGTAGGAGTAAACCGTTTCAGAGAGAATTAAGGGAATGATTTATATCCTGATAATAACTATCATCCCTTCTTATGGGTATGAAATCCTTTTTTGCATATATAAAAATTGTATTTTTCTTTTTATATGATTAGAAATTGTTTCCTTTTTTATATCTTTTTGCTACAACTTGCAAAGATAAAAATTATGCTATAAATTATAATTAACCATCTAAGGAAGGTTATTTATATTTTTTCCCCTACTATTCCCTTTTCTCCTATTGTGAATTCATGAAAATTTCCTCGTCGAGTAGGTGACAAAATTTTGAATATGAACAATTTTTCATTGAAAGAATCCGGCGGAGTTCGAAATATATATATATATAGATATAGATATTTATACTTACTGCACAAGAAACACACAGATATCATCGGTCAACACAAGTAGCACTACAACCTACAAAGTGTAGTTAGGATCGGCTCAACAAGATTAAACGCTTAAAACCAATTTTCATTAAAAGATTCTAATTTTTTTTAGAAATATATGAAATTTTTAAATATTTTTGATGTGAAGTTGTATTTCTTTAGTTAATATATTTAAATTAATCAAAATCAAATAATCACTAAAACAAGAACACATGCTTATGAAGTAAGACTATTAATGATGACAGCTTTTTAATGAAAAATTTAATATAAATTTAGAATATTAAACCTCACTTAAGAATTTGTTGGTAAGTAGACATGATGATATCAAAATAGTGGTATATCTGCTTCGATATAATAATTGATTGTGTTACAATGTTTGAGATTTTTAAGAAAACACCAAAAAATAAATTGTGATCTTTTTGTAAGAAGACTTTAGTGTCTTGTAGTATGCTGAAAACGGAATAATATAATTATCTAAAAATTATTTTATTTCCTAATCATTGAAAAGTCCCCGCAGTAAGAAGTAAAAGATTATTTTACTTCTCCCCAATCATTTCTCTTCAAATCTAATGGTTCATAGGATTTCTTAAAAAATAAAACATATAAAACACATTTAATTTTTTTTTAAGTAAACCCCCTGAACAATTGAAATCCCAAATCATTGCTTTAGTGACTTTATAGTCGAATCGATTTTGAGTGTAGTTTAAGATTTGTGCAATTTCAATTAAGTTTCTATTTAATTGCTTCTGGGAAGTTGGAGCAACTAGTAGTCCGGTGTGGTCTCGTCGTGGTGATTCACCAAAAGAAGAAGAGGTGAAACTTTTAAAAGTTGTATTAAGGATATATGAAAATTGTATTAAATATAAATAATAACAATTCAGGTTTAGTACCATACATCGTTCTGAATCCGATAGTTGTTATTTCAGAATACATATACTAATACATTTTAACAACATAAACTAAATTAAATAGTACTGGAATGTTTAAAATTCATGGATAACACTTTTTTTTTTTGGTTAAAAGGAACATTTCATTAGAAATTTAAACAGAGTAGCATTGTCTAGCATTTGCAGAGCTGTGGCTCCATCCGAAGTAGTGGGGTGGGGATGAGTATTATCATGGACCACAATCCGGCCATGTAGGTTAAAATTTGAGAGGTAGACGTTTCTCGCAAAAACAGTTCCTTTTTTGTCCGCTTCTACAAAGAATGATATGTTATCAGTTGGAGAGGATAAGATAGAAGGTACGTCAAGATGCATGTGATTGCTGCCTTCTTTGGACAAGGTGTCCGCTACTTATTTTGCTTCCTGAAGATGTGTTTGACCTCTGTTGCTCCGAGCTACTGCAGAAGGGACTTGCACTCATGAATGATATTAGTGTAAAGGTCGTGCCCATGTGCCATCGCTTTAACTAGCTCAAGCGAGTCAGAGCATATATAGAGGGGTTTAATGGTGAGGGAGTTGGCAAACATCAACCCTTGAAGCAAGGCTTTGAATTCAATGTAAAGAGGGGTTGTAAGAGGCGCGCCATCTATATAGCCCACTACACAATCCCCCTTATGGTCTTTAATAACCCCTCCTAGACCCCTCCGACCTAGGTTGGAGATCACAGCTCCATCATAGTTTAGCATGAAGGATCCCTTGTCAGGGGGTTCCCATTTAAGGTAGATGGTTTTGGTTCTACGCTTGCTAATTTCATTGCCTTGTACAAGCATGTGGAATTCTAAAGCCATGTTAAAGGCATACTGCCAATCTACCGAGTTTCTCTTGACATTGAAGAGGTTGTCATTTCTAGTTAGCCAAATAGCCCAGAGCATTTTGGGGAGCAGATGTCCCCAGTTGATATGGGCATTGTAGCTCATTTTATTAATATGGTTTCAATCCATGAGGACTTGTCTTAAGGTGGAGTATGTCCAATTGGGATGAAGGGTATTAGGGCTGTGGTTAATGGTGTTGCTACAGGCATTGGAGGCATTGGGGTAGTGCATGAATATGTGATCAATGCTTTCAGGGGGTGGTCACAGAAGGAGCATCTGGAGTTATTGATTATACCTAGCCTATGCAAGTAGTGCTTGGTGGGAAGTCTGTCATGGCATAAGAGCTACATGAAGGTTTGGATTTTGTTAGGGGCATGCAACTTCCAAATCCAAGGGAAGTGGAAGGGGGAATTGGGCTCAACTTCAGCAACTGACTTGTAGACACTACTGGTGGTGAATTTCCCATTAGGAGTTTTGTTCCAGTACATGATGTCATCTTTGGAAAGGTTAGTGTGAGCCAATGTATCACCAATGCACTGGAGAAGGTGCTGGGGAAGGTCAAAGGGGATACTGGAGATGGTCCATCCAGCAAAGGAAAGCAAAGTATCCACTGTGATGTTTTCCCCATTCTCAGGAAGGAGCCCTTGAATGAGGTCCCTTAGAGGTTGCATGTGGGGGATCCATTTATTAGAGAATAGCCTGGCCTTGTTGCCGCTATTGACATGCCAATTGACACCTTTAGAGCACTTCATCCACCGCTGTTTGATGTTTTTCCAGGTCCTAGAGACAACCTTGTTAGTCTAGGGTAATCTACTATTTCTTTGGTATTTAGAGGTGAAAATTCTCCCCCAAAGGGGGGAAGGGTTATTAGCTAGCCTCCATGCCAAGTTAGCATGGAGTGCCCTATTTTTTAGGTCAGCTTTATGTATCCTAAGGCCCTCATTAGCCTTACAGTTGGTGAGAGTATTCCAGCTTAGAAGGTGAAGCTTTTTCTTGCCATCCTCAGATTCCTAGATGAAGTCCCTTTGGATCTGATCAATGGTGCTGAGAACTTTACTGGGATCCTGATGTATTGCATAATATGGGTAGGCATGCTATCAAGGGTAGCTTTAGCAAGAATAGTTTTGTCTGTCATGTTTAGGAACTTGAATTTCCAGCCAGCTAGCTTGCTAGCCATATTGTCAATGATCAGTTGAAAGTTAGAATTGATGGGAGCCTTATGGAAGCTAGGGAATCCTAGGTACTTACCAAACTTAGTGTTTTTATATATTCCCAGGGTATTGGAGCAATTCAGAGCATTTTCTCAGAGTGTTGTTAAAAAAGAAGACTTTGGATTTTGCTTTGTTTATTTTTTGGCCAGAGGTTGCACTAAAGTTGGAGAGGGTAGAGAGAATAGCATTACAGTTAGCAGTATCTACTCTAGCAAACAGAGTAAGGGCATCAGCAAATAACAAGTGAGATATTTTTAGACCTCCCGTGGTGATAAAGATAAGGGTTTAAGATCTGCTAACTACCTGATTATCAATATCCCTGGCCGGTCTTTTCATGCATATGATAAATAGGTAGGGGGATATGGGATCCCCTTGTTTGATACCCCTGGTGAGAGTGAAGGGTTGGGTACTACTTCCATTAATAAGAATAAAGAAGGAACTAGTGGAAACACAAGACATAATGAGCTTAGTGAGCTTAGGGGGAAAGTTAAACAAGTGGAGGGAATTATGGATAAAGAACCATTCCAGCCTATCAAATACCTTTTCAAGGTCAATCTTAAGGATCACGTTGTATTGCAGGACCTTCATTTTCCTAAAGTGAAAACATATTCCTAAATAATGATGGCATTATCAGCAGCTCTTCTATTAGCACTTGCCTGAGTAAGGCCTATGATGGTTCCCAGGATGGGTTTAATCCTATTGACAATGACCTTGGTGATGAACTTGTAGAAAGTATTGCAAAGGCTAACGAGCTTGAAGTTCTTGATGGAGGATGCATTTTGGTATTTTGGGATGAGGCAGATAAGAGTCGGATTGATCTCCTCAGGAATCTTAGAGTCCTCAAAGAACTTATGGTAGAAATCCTTGGTGGTATCCCCAACTATGTCCCAGTATTTCTAGTAAAAGAGGGGATGAAGGTCATCTGTCCCAGGGGCTTTGAGAGGCTTGAAGCCTTTCAGGGCTATGGCCATCTCAGTATCTCTAAGGGAAATGTCTAGGTTGGATCTCAGATCTTGGGAAAGGGTATTGGATGCAGTACCACCAGGGAGGGCTGGTAGGGCATTACTGGTATGGTTAGTGGTGTAAAGTTGTGGTAAAAGTTAGATATGTGGCCTGTGATCCCATCAATGTTAGTGATGAGGTTCCCAATATCATCTTTGAGAAAATTGATCTTATTCTTCCTCTTTCTAACCATGGTAGAGGTGTGAAAGAACTTAGTATTGGCATATCCTTTGGACAACCAATTAATTCTTGATCTAACGATCCAAAAGTCCTCTTCCGACTGCAGCAAATTATTGTTGTCGTTAAGGAGTTCATTTTTAAGGTTTCGAAGATAGGTCACTTTGAGTTTTTTGTAATGTCATTTGGGATGAGTAATTCTCTGGCGGCATTTATGGATCATATGAATATGGGTTTTCATCTGTATTTGGATCTCTTTGTTATTCTGTTCATTGATGACATTTTGATTTATTTGAGGAGCGAGGTGGATCATGCTAATCACCTCCGTGTGGTATTGTAGACCTTAAAGAAACAACAGTTGTATGCCAAGTTCTCCAAGAGTGAATTCTGGTTGAACGCTGTAACTTTCTTGGGTCATATTATTTCAAGTGAAGGGATCAGGGTGGATTCGCAAAAGGTTGTTGTGGTAAAGAGGTGTCCTAGACCCACAAACTTCTCCATCAGGCAGCTCTTATAGGAGGAGCTGAAACTCATGGCCCAAAATCATTCAGAGCTATGGCTAATGGGAGGGGACTTTAATGAAGTCCTTTTAGCCAAAGAGAAGTTTGGTGGCTTGAGCATTAGCAATAGTAGAACCTCCCCTTTTAAAGACTTTCTTGATACCTGTGGTATGATAGACTTAGGATTTAAGGGGTGCAAATACACCTAGACCAATAAGAGATACAAGCATAAGAATAGTCTTATATTTGAAAGACTGAAAAAGTATATCACTAATATCTCTTGGATAAACCATTTTTCTGAGGCATCAGTCACACTCCTGCCTCGAACAAAGTCTGATCATTGCCCAATGCTGCTCACTCTTAACAATCTTCCCTCCAATAACTCTCCCAAACCTTTTAGGTTTGAACCTATGTGGTGTACCCACCCCAGTCTCCCAAATATCATTAGGAATAGTTTCTCTACCCATAGTACCCTTACCAGCTCCATTAACATTTTCTAACAAGAGGTCACCTCCTGAAATAAAACCATATTTGGGAACATCTTCTACAAAATCAACAGAATTTTGGGTAGGCTTGATGGCACCCAAAGGTATCACAGGGATAGCGGAGAAGAGCCAAGGGGGAGAGTTAGTGGCAGAGGTTACCTTGATCATGGCATGGATGCCTTATGACAGTGAAGCTGTCCAGCTGGAGACGGTCCGGGTGCCACATGAGAACAATGCCTCCAGTGAGGCCAACGGCAGCAGAATGGACCTGGGCATCATAGCCAAGGGTAGTACAAGGTGCTTGTGCTCAGCCATCTTTATCTCCAGAATAACTAACATGGCAGGGGGGTGGAGCTTAAGCATTGCATCACACCGGCGCCTAAAGTTGGAGCTATTAGCTTCTCTATTGCTCCAAATCATGATATTCATTGGTAAAGTTTGGGGAGGGATGTGAATCATTGTCTCTTTCTCTTTGTCTATTTATGAGGGATCTAATATTATGTTGAAGGCTCCAGCAACATTGCTGGGGAAACTGGGCTGCTTCTGGTCCTCAGGGTCAGAGAGAAGAGCTTCTTCTTCAGTAGGAGATAGACCATAATAGCTGCACTGAATGGCTCGTTGAATTCTCTCGTTAGAGTCTTATCTAGGGCTAAGATGTCTAAGCTTGGCTTCCTAACTAGAGCTAGAAAGTTTTCCAACTCCTCGTTACTCTATTGCAGGGTCTCCAAGAGGGATGCACTTGTGCTTCCTTGGCCTTCTGCTCCTTGTGTTTGGGGCACTTGGGTAGTTGGTGCTAGGGGCTTCTGGATGATTGTCAGCGCTTGGGATCTTGGCATGTAGGTTTCTATGGAGAAGAAGGGGAGGGTCGCAAAATCCTAGTTCATTAGGTTGTTTAGCTCCCCCGGTGGACTTTGAATGCTTGTCTTGGAGAAGTATGCCTTTAGCATTGTCTGTTGCCAGACTTGGTTTCCCATCCCTATCACAACTTAGTCTAGAGACTCCTTACTATTTGGGCTAAGTAAGCCGGGTTCTGAAGGATTAGGATGATATTCTGGTTCCCCATATTTGCCTGGAATTAGATGTGGGTACCCTGAAGTGCGAGTTCCATGCAAAATATTGGAACTCTGTCCTTCGCAGATGGCATCGAGATGAAGACCAGTGGTGGTGTGGAGCTTTGGTCCATGTTTGTTTCCATTGGCAGAGCTGTGAAGAGAGTTTGGTATGGAATTGGTAAAGGTGAGGAAAGCTTTTTCCGGCCATCCTTTCAAGGCACTATTAGTAGTAATAAAAGCAATGGAGTTAATTAAAGTGACACCCTCGGTCACTTCGAAGGTTTTGCTCTCATTATTACTTAGTACAATGACGGAGTAATTTCCATGGGGAGCTGCAGGAGTAGTAGAGACTGATGGAGTCTCCGAAGTGGGATTAGGGGTAGGGCTATGGGAGGGGAGGGCCATAGGGGCCCCATCCCATTTACTCACAGTGGGCTCTGTCAGGGGATTAAATTTATTAGGGGTATTAAAGCTGAAGGGTATGTTGGTTGGCTCTTTACCCTTAGTGCTTACGTGTGTGGGCCCATGGCCATTTAAATTGGGCTCCGATTGGCCATTGTGTGGGACTTTCTTTTACCCTTTGTTCGATTGGGCCCGTTAGTAGGCATGGTAGTTAGGCTAGAGTCCAACGGCTGATTTTGCGCTGAAGGAGAAGTAGAGAACGTACTTGTGGTTTTGTTGAATACTTTTACCTGGGTTTGGGCTTGGGCCTGTTCGTGCTTGGTCGGGTCTGGGTTTTGCTTCAATGACGTCTTGCGCTTTGGAGAGGATATGACGTGCCATTTGCTGGCTGGCTTTACTTGACTAGCTGCGCTGGTCGATGGAAGAGCGTCCGGTGGTCGTAATTGTCATGTCCTGTTTTTACCAAGATTAAACAAAACATGACTTATTGAACTCTAAAAGAATTGAAAATTTTTGCAGAGTCACCACCTAATTTTTAAAGGAAACTAAGAAAACCTATTTATTTGTCAATATGTATGACTAATGTTTTAATCTGCAAAAATCTATTGAGACTCCAGGTAAGGGTTCAAATTATCCTGAAGGGAAGGAGTTAGGCACTCTTCAGGATCCACAGATGTGGTACCCGGCTAGACTAAACTTATCAATGACGGAGGAGGTGTAAATATTTAAAATAATGTAAAAGTGTATGTGTATTAAGTATAAAATAGTTCTTTTGAAAAAATACAAATGTAAAACTATGTAAAAGTATATGTATATTAAATATACAAATAAAATCTATTGTTATAAAAACATGTAAAAGATATGTATAAAAATGTATAAATTACATGTGAAAAAGAAAGTATTTTGTGATGTATGAAAAGAAACATGTAAAAGAAATGTATAAAAATGTATAAATTACATGTGAAAAATAAAGTATTTTGTGACATATGAAAAGAAATATATTTTGATGTGCCATGAAAAGGAAAAATATTTACAAGTAATATTTTTGTTTGATTAAAGTTACGGAGAAAAGTAAAGATTTATTTGAGAAGAAAAGACTACATAATATGTGAATTACTTGATTAACTTAACTCTTTTATCTAAATATTAAAGGCCTAAGTTTTGCCTAAACGCCTATTATGTAGATAAAGAATACTCCCGCCCAACACCCCAAAAGATAAAGTTTTCACTATATTTGATATGTACAATTACAAGAAAATAATACAAATAAAAGATTCTTCTTTTGAATGCCATTTTTCGACAAACAATCTTGAAAAATCTGTACAAACACATTAGTAACAAAGTAAAATAAACTAGAAACTATGTGTGTATGACATAAAAATAGAAATTTTTTTATCAAAGTGTGGGCTCGGATTAGATTGTAGATACGCCATGACTACGAAGTGGTTGCTCGATTAATTGGTCATCCTAAATCATCTTGTCAAGATGTTCATCATAAAACCCTTCGTATTGTGATATTTTTAAGATTTCATGATCGCCCAAAATATTTAATTTTTTGTTACGTATTTATATACGTAATATTCGTCTTTTATTTATGGAGGCCTCAAAAATCAATGATAATTTTTTCATTGGCCATGTGTCTATTTTTGATATAAAATAAATAACTTGAAAAGTAAAGATCCGTCTTTTATGGGGTGGCCTCAAGTATCCGACGGATAGATAAGTGTCGGCCCTTAATATAAAATAATAACTTTAATAAAATAAAGTCCGTCTTTGTAATGGGGGTGGCCTCAAATATCCGATGGAAAGATAATTTCATTGGCCAATTAATTAATGTTATTTAATAACAACGAAAATTGATGAAAAATTAACAAAGTCACTGAACACATATCAAAATCATGCATGGTAATTCAAATGATTATCAAAGTTTAAAATTATGAAATGATAAGAAAATCAAAGTTAATGAATAGAAATGATGTAGCCATGACGAAGTAATTGAAAATAACAAAAAATAAAGTAAAATTCTTAACTGTGTAACAAAGTAATGGAATAAAATAAAAATAGTTCAAACATGATTGAAAAATGTGACCATTCACTGAAAAGTGACAATAACCATCATTAAGCATCCATAAACAAAGAAATACGAAAATAAATTCACAAAAAATATCAACCAACAAAAAATTCTTAAAAAATATAACGAAGATTGATGGAAATGGATGAAGGAAAGAAAGTCACTGGGACAAAAAATTTCGTCCATAAAAAGTAAGAAAATATGAATAGCAACAACAACACTTAAGAAATATATATATAAAATGTAACCAACATAATCTCTAGTAAAAAAGGTGGAATTTCACCAAAATAGGGAGCAAAAATTTGATTTATTTTTGTGTGTACATGTGTATTTTTGTATATTTGAGAGAAAAAAAAAGGAGAAAAAATAATTTGTGTGTGTATATGTTTATTCTTGAGAGAGGGGAGAAAGAAGAACAAAATGTGTGTGTGATCAAAAAATATGTGTATGCATTTTGTGTATTTTTAGGAGAGAAAATAAAAAATGAGGAAAGATTTTTTCTTGTGTTTTTGAGTATGTATTTGAGAAAGAAAGAAAAAATGTGTGTGTTGAGAGAAAAGATGAATAAGTGTGGGTGGTAAAAAATGTGTGTCATTTGTCTTCCACCCTCCACTATTTATAATAAAAATTGACACCCCTTATTATCCAATGGATAAAGGGGTGTCCCTACTTTTCTCAATAGCACACCCTTTGGTCCTTAGGATATTGACCAAAAGATGTTTATCCTGTTGATCAATGGATAGAGTTATTGTCCAAAGGGTAGTTTCATTGAGTTGTTATTGTCAGATGTGACAAGACATTATTGTGTGGTCGTTGTCGGATGTGATAAGATATTGAATTATTATATTGTGTAAAAATAATTTATCCGACTTAGCATTTGCGGACTGTAAAAAATGTACAAAATGAAGGTATTAATTTGTAATTATGAAAAATGTAAAGAATGTTGAAAATATTAAAAAATATAATTTAATATGAAAAATATTATAAAAATGTGATGTCATGTCGTGTATATGTGCAGATAATTGTAAAATGTTAAAAACGATAATGAATTGATAGAAATCCTAATATAAGGAGGATTATTAATAAATTATGAAAAGTAAAATATGACAATAAATTGATAAAAATTCTAAAATAAGGATGATTATCAATAATTTGTCAACAATTGTAAAAAAGATATGAAAATTATATTTGTACCCTTTAACAATCAGGAAGCCTGAAGACGTTAATTTTAGGCACGAAGAGCAAAAATTGAGTGTCAACAGTAATGAGGTAGTTTGGCATCCCCTAGGAGTATGTCCCAACATGCTGCAAGTCGTGCAAAGAATGTTCTCTCCATCGTAGATCACCGTCTTTATGTGGGCACCAATAGTAACGTGGGTTTTAACATGGTGCTCCAATGGAACTTGCACGCAGATGCGCGCATATCGTCCACGAAGTGTGGTTGAGGTGCATGTATCAATTTTGAGTAAGGTTCCCAATTTTCTTCCGACCTTTTCAATGATGTGTTGGTCGTAGAATTCAGTCGGTAGGTGCGGGAGCCTTACCCATATTGTGTTGTGGGTGAGGGTTTCTTCGTGGGGAACGAAATTGGGTTTCCATTTGCGTATAGTGAAGAAGCTTCCCGTGATGAACCAGTGTCCTTCATTAAGGACTCTTTCTAAGCTTTCAATTAGGGTGAATTTTGCAACGAAATAGACGTCCCCCAAGTCGATGAGGACCAAATTCTCCCTGAGTTTCCAAATGTCAGTAAGCTTGTTCCGGAGGTATGCGTGGGATAATTTCTTCTTGAACCGTTTGATGATTACTGAAAGCCTCTAGGGTTGGTAGAATCTTTGCTTTTCAGCTTCTGTTAACTCAATTGCGTCGTCGCCATCCTCAGATGGTTCAATAGGGTGGCCGTCATAGATGCTATAGGAGCGGTTGATTTCTTTTTCCTTGTTGAGGAGGACATTTTTGAAGGATGTGTACTTGGTGCTTTCTATGTCCATTTTCTCAGTTGGGTCCGGCGGTTTTGGCGGAATTACGGTGGAGATCGGCGGCGTGTTAGGTGTACTCATGGGGTTCAGCCAAGAGATGTTGAATTGAAATTGTGAGTTAGATTTTGGATAACACTTACAATAATACATTAATTGTGTATTCATCATGTACATTGAAACATACCTAAAATACGTATAATATATCAAATTTATAATATATTACAATTGTTGTTGTATTTTTTTCTCTTGTTAATGCTGTTAAAACATATTATACATGAATTTCAAATATTTAAATACTATTTAATTAGTTTATGTGTTAATATATTATTGTTTTTTAAAAACAGAGTTGGTTCAGCAATAACACTATATTTATTCACGAGTTTCACTTAATATAAGGGGTGGCTCAAGGGTAAAGCTACTAAAGTGTTTGCTTTAGGACTCCAAAATTTTGAGGCCTCGAAAAATTTAAGGGAAAAAGATACTATATGACCATTTTTAAAACAAATAGCTCAAGTTTGACATTTTGTCAAAAAAATAGCTAGATTATTTTATTTTCGCTTTATAGTCATTTCCTAATTTGGATCATTTTAGCCCATGTAGTTCAGATACAGTTTATATATCATATTGATACAGTCCATATACAATACAAATATAGTTTCCAACTTGGGCCATTTGATCCTTTTCTAAAAATATTCTATCTTTTTTATTTTTTAAAAATAATAATTAAATATAATTATTTAAAAATGATATAATTGTTATATAGAGTATGTATTTATATAAGATATATGTATATAAATTGTATAGTTCTATCAAATATGTATATGTATAGAATATATATATATACATATATATATATATATATATATATAGAGAGAGAGAGAGAGAGACAGAAAGTGTATAAAAATTATATAATTGTCATATAAAATGTGTAAAAAAACTGTATAAATTGTGTATTGAAATTATATAATTTTCATATAGAATATTTATATGTATACGATATGTATAGAAACTGTATAGAATATGTATAAAAACTGTATAGAACAAGCCAACAAATTAAAATGACTAGAAAATGGAATTAAAATTCAATGACCATTTTCGTGTCGATAGTTTAATCCGAAGTGTTATTTATGTTAATAAACTCTATAATTTCAACTTCACTTGAAATAATAATGAAGATTGTGAAATACATTTTAAAAAAATATCTAAAAAAGAAAAAAAAAAAAGAAAAAAAGTTATCTCATTTTTACAAGAAATATTTTAGAACTTAGAACTAAACAACTCAAACTTTATATTAATAAATAAAGTTTTAACAACATTATCCAAATTAAAGCATTGGAAACAAATAGGTAACATCTTATTAACAAGAATTAATCCTTACTTATATTAATAACCATATTAATACATCGAAACAACTACTGTGCAAGAACAAATAAGACAACTCTAAATTATTACAGTAATACTTTTTATGTATGTTTATATATATAACACCTCCTATTAAAATTTGGTTTTAGACCACTAATTTTATTGAGATGTATCTGCTTAATATCGTTTTGTGAAACAACTTATCGTGTGCTAATAAACTTTCTAACTAAAACCCACATTCTTCTTAAACACTATATTCTTCTAACTTACGTTTTAGTGGATTACGTGCTAATTTTTGTGTTTATCAAATCAGTTTTCAAGTTTATATAAATTATGTCGTTTTTCTTTAAAGAATCAAAGTTTCTTGATTTGTGTTGCAGGAAAAGAGAAAAGATGAGAACATTGCTTACTGACTGCCATTGCCTGAAATTCTACAACAGAATGACTTGGAAGCCTCATATACACGCCTGGTGGTGATAGACAGAAGAAAAAGAACTTGTTATCGTTTTAGTTAGTACGTGTATAGTAGTGGAGATAGACAGGTCCACATCCAGAAGAAAGAAAACTCGTCATTGTTTGCATTAGTACTTCTATACAGGGCCGGCTGGTAATGTAAAAAATTTAGGCGGTTGTGCCTCCATTTATATTTTATGGGAGACTTCATTTTCTAGTATAAAAAAATTATAAAAGTTATAGGATTAGATAAAAAAAAATAAAAAGCTTTTAAAAGAAGAGACTTTTATTACTTGTCAATGAATAAATAATTTATTATTCAGATGACATCTCTTTTTACTTTTTTTCATAAAAAAGGTTTCCTTTCCTTTTGATCTTTTACCCACTTTTCTCACCTTTTTTGTCTAACTCAGGTTCTGTCTCTCTCTTTCTTATATTCTTCTTAATTCTCTTTTTTCTAAGTTCTAATACTCAAAAAGTTAACATCAAATTCTAAATATTGTTGATAAAATTTTTATTTTATTGAAATTTTCACTTCGAAGAGAGCATAGTTCATGTTTTAAATTTGATAAACATATTTTGAAGTGGCTAAAAGATATTTGGGATCATCGATCAAACCTTCATGTTTCTTGAATCGGGTTATATCATTCTAACTTTTCATATTACTTTTATAGTTAGTATTTTTATTTGATAGAGCATTTTGTGTTTGAACTATTTGTTAGAATTTAATATGTCAAAGGATTAGAAAAATAGATTTTAGATAAAAACGTATATAATTTTTGTTGTTGTTGAGTTTAAGGCCTCCCATTTAACTTTCACCTTAGGCCACCAATATGTTTGAGCCGCCCCTGCTTGTATGGTACTGGAGATAGATAGGTCCAAGTCAAGAAGAAAGAGATCTCATCATTGTTTGTAGTTAGTATGTGTATAGTACTGGAAATATTTGTAAATGGGTGTTAGCTGTCTTGCGGGTTAAGCACATGTATCAGTATTGAGGCAATTTTGACCTTTCAGTTTTAATGTCAAGTTAGCTATATTGTTTTTGCGTTGTATTGCTTGCCATCTAGAAGGCATAATTGTTAAAATAAGAGATAATATTTGGGAATTTTCTTCTCTTCTGTATTCCTTGCCAATCACCTTTATTTATACAACCTAAAACAATCTTCTCTTCTAAGCTAAACAATGAAACTAAAATACTAAAAACACAAAGAAGAAGCTTCTCTTCTGAGCTAAAATAAAGGAATCTACTATTCTAAGTTGGTCCATGTTTATTTTGTCTAACATCCCTCCTCAAGTTGGAGGGGAAAGAAGTGACACTTAAATTACACAAATTCTGATGGTGAGAGGGTTCAGCAAGATATTTGGTGAAGATGTCTGCGAGTTGATCTTTAGATGGAACAAAGGAAAGAGATATCAAGCCGGAGAGATATCATTGACGAACAAAGTAGCAGTCAAGCTCGACATGCTTTGTTCGCTCATGGAAAACCAGATTTTGAGCTATATGTAAGGCTGCTTGACTGTCGGAGTTAATTGGAACAGGAATTGGTGGAGGGATTACTAGATCAGTGAGTAATCTTGTTAACTAGGTCAATTCAAAAACCAATCATCGCATTAGGCGATATTCTGCCTCGGCAGATAAAAGAGAGATAGAGGATTGCTTCTTCAACTTCCAAGAAATTGGTGAGCCACCCAAGCTGATAAAAAACCCACTAACCGATCGACGTGTCGTTCGGCAAGAAGCCTAATCGGCATTGTAGTAGGCATGAAGAGAAAAGGATGAAGAAACATTAAGGAATATCCCCTGATTTGGTTAAGTTCTAAGTAACTGATCACTCTCAAGCCTGCTTGAAATGATCAAGACTAGGCTGTTGCAGATACTGACTAAGGATCAATATAACAAAGCATAGATTTGGTTTTGTATGAGTTAAATAATTGAGCTTGTCAATGAGATGTCTATAAAAACTAGGACCTGACTTGAGATTGGTTGATTCTGCAGGAAATTTCATTGAAGGATCCATCGTAGAGGAAGCTGAAGGAAGATGAGAAACATCAAAATCATTGAGCAAGTCCAAGGTATACTTCCATTGGCTCAAAATAATTCCTTGTTCCTCTCTTAAAACTTCCATTCCCAAAAAAATAATGCAAAGAACCTATATTTTTAATCTTGAACTCAGTCTGAAGGTAAGCTTTGAGGTCTTTTATTTCATTAGTAGCATCTCCTATGATTAAGATATCATCAACGTATACTGTAACAATTGAAATGGAATCCCCTGAGTGTTTAAAAAACAAGGAGTAGTCATTAAGTGAAGTTGTATAACCTTTGAAATTTAAAGCCCCTGCAAGCCGGACATACCATTGCCTGGAAGCCTGCTTCAACCCATAGAGAGACTTCTTGAGTCGACAAACCATGTTAGGCTGGGGTGGATCTAGGTCATCTGGAAACTTTATATAGACCACTTCTTGCAAATTTCCTTGCAAGAAGGCATTGTTCACATCAAATTGGAAAATATCCCACCTTTTCTTAGCTGCAATTGCCAAAAGGCATCTAATAGTGGTCATTTTGACCACTGGGGAGAAGGTTTCATTTAAATCAACCCCTTCTTTTTGAATATCACCTCGAATTACCAATCTAGCCTTTAATCTTTCAAGAGTACCATCTGCACGTAGTTTAACTTTATACACCCATTTGCAAGGTAGTGCCTTTCTACCTTGTGGTAAATGAACAACTTCCCAGGTTTGATTAAGTAATAGGGCATCAATCTCATCCTTCATTGCTTGTACCCAACCAGGATGGGTACAGGTTTATGAGTAGCTGCTAGGTTCAGTAATAAAGAGAATAGAATTGAGAACAACCTGATTGGGAGCTGATCGTTCAGAAATAGATAAACAAACAGGGGTAGCAGGCATAGTAAAACATGAGTCAGTAACATCACTCAAATAAATATTGTTGCAAATGTAATCTCTTAAGTGAGCAGGTAAATTCCCAATGTTTGTCCTCTGAGACCTCCTAGGAGGTGGTGAGAGTTATGAATCAGTAGATTCAGAAGATGTTGGTGTGGATGAATCAGATGATGAATTAATAGGAGAACTGGATGGGTTTTGAGAATTAGAAAGTGGTGAAATTGAATCATCAAAAGGAGAGGAAATGAAGGAATGATCTTCAGCCATAGGAGTAGAAAAACAAAAGAAGGGATATGAGAACAATCTTCAGCAAAAGGAAAAATATCTTCAAAGAAATGGACATCTCTGGACACAAAGAATTTTTTCGAAGATAGGTAAAGGAGTTTGTACCCCTTTTGATCACTTGGATATCCTAAGAAGATATATCTAGTGGCTCTAGGATCAAATTTACTCCTTCCATGAGATGAAGTGTTAGCAAAACATAGGCAACCAAAACATCTTAACAAGTGATAAGAAGGTGTTTTGCCAAATAAAATTTCATAGGGTGTTTTACCTTTAAGAACTCTGGAAGGAAGCCTGTTGATTAGAAATGTGGCAGTGACTATAAACTCACCCCAATAGATCATTAGAAACTTAGATTGAAACATCAAAGCCATAGTAATTTCAAGCAAGTGTCTGTGCTTCCTCTCAGCTACCCCATTTTGCTGTGGGGTAGCAACATAAGATGTCTGATGTATAATACCTTGAGATGTCAAAAAATTTGATGCCTCTGTACTCCTACCCAACTCCATTGCATTGTCAGATTTGATAATCCTTACCTTTTTGTGAAACTGTCTTTCAGCCATTTTCAAGAAACATTGAATAACAGAAAATGCATTACTTTTAGTTGCTAACAAGTATGTCCAAGTCCCTCTACTGTAGTCATCTACTATAGTCAATAAATACCTATAATTGTTATGGGTAGGTGACTTGTAGGGACCCCAAGTATCTACATGAATTAGATAAAAAATGGATTGAGAAGTAACTTGCCTGATAGGAAAAGGTAATCTAGCTTGCCTAGCTAAAGAACAGATTTCACAATCCCAATCATAATTAGAGGGAAATGTAAGGAAATGAACATTTTTCATTGATGAATAAGGCAAGTGCCCAAGTCTTACATGCCATAACCTTACATCAGAATTAGCATTGAAACAAACTGGAAAACAATGTGAATCTGAATTGGGACTAGAAACAACATTGTTAAGGCTAGAAAAGACTTTAGAATCCTTGTAAATCTCTTGGTTCTTACTAGACTCCTTAGGAATGATTTGAAGAAAGTATATACCTTTCTTTACTTCACCAAAAGCTTGAGACCTCTTCATTAAAGGGCCCTGCAAGACACAACTATTAGAAGTGAAGGATAGAGTATAACTGTATTGGAGATTAAATTTATGAACTGAGAGTAGATTGTATCTAAAACTTGGAACATAAAGAACATTATGCAATGTGAGGTTATTGGGAATTATAACGCTTTCTGTGTGAGTCACAAGGGTGGATTGAGAGTTGGGTAAGTTAATGTTAACAGGAATTTTTAGAGCTTTCATGGAAAGAAAAGAACTAGAGTTGTAACATATGTGCTCAGAAGCACCTGAGTCTATTATCCATGTTCCAAAATTAAAAATTGAAAGACAAGTTCCAATATATTTAAGCACAGTACCAGCAACTGCATCAACATTTATCCTAGATGATCCCTCTGTTGATTTCTATTTTGCTATTTGAATGAAATGCTTGAATTGTTCTTTGGTAAAGTGTTGATTGACTAAATTCATGTCAATCATATGCCTATCGTCACCTTCTTTTCCAGATATAACTGTATTTTCTCTGATCTGAACCTGTCACCTCTATTGTTTGTGAACTAAAAATCTTCTGAAAAACCATGTAACCTGAAGCAATCATCATCTATATGCCCAGTCTTACCACAAAAATCACAAGACACATTAGGATTATACTTCTTCTTAATCCTAAGCTTCTGTTGTGGTTGGTTTTTTCCTGTGTATTTGGGTAATTGTTGATGATTGTTCAATCTTGGATAATTGAATGATCTAGTTCTAAAATTAGGCATAGCACCAGGGGTTTTCTGTACGTTCTTGCCAAATTTGTTTTGACTCACGTTGCTTACCATAAAAGAAGAAGATCAGTTGGGATCAAGCCACTGATATAGGTTTCTCTCTGACTTTCATCTTGTAAAATCAGAGAGTAAGCAACATTTATGTTAGGCAGAGAATTCATCATTAAGATGTTTACTTCATTTAGACCCATTAAAAATTATATAAGTTTCTCATCTTCAAGAGACTTTTCCAGCTTCAATTTACCTTCACAGTTACACACACAGGTGCACTTATCCGACTTGAGAGATTCCAGATCATCCCAGAATCTCTTAAGTTTAGTGAAATATCCTGCAATGTCATTATTTCCTTGAACTAACCTATTTAGTTCTTTTTGCAGGTGAAACAGTTTAGCTCCATTAGATTTTCCAAATCTATGCTCTAGAATCATCCATAAATCTTTAGCAGTCCTAGAGTATATCACACTATTAACAATATCTTTGGAAATAGAGTTAAGGAGCCAAGACGTTACCATGCCATTGCATCTGCTCCAAGATTGCAGATCTGGAGACTAGGCATCTGGTGAAGCATCAACACCAGTGATAAAACCAAGCTTATTCTTGGCTGACAGTGCTATAAGCACTGATCCCTTCCATCCTTAATAACCCTTTCTATCAAATGGAGTGTTAACCAAGGTCATTCCAGGTGAATCTGAAGAGTGAAGATAATAAACATGAGTGGGATCCATAAATGGTGGAGTTCTGGCAGTAGAACCATAGGATGTTGAAGAAGCATTGACTCCATCCGCCATTGTAGAGAAAGGTCAGATGAAGAAAATTGATGATCGAGAAGATGATTTCTATGAAACTACCTTACTCTCTAATACCATGTTAAAATAACAGACAATATTTGAGAAATTTTCTTCTCTTCTGTATTCCTTGCCAATCACCTTTATTTATACAAGCTAAAACAATCTTCTATTCTAAGCTAAACAATGAAACTAAAATACTAAAAAGATAAAGAAGAAGCTTCTCTTCTAAGCTAAAAATAAAGGGACCCACTATTCTAAGTTGGCCATGTTTATTTTGTCTAACAATAATATCTGAAATAGTGTTGTTACATGTATAGAATCACTAAGAATACTCATTTTGATAGAGAAACACATGTATGCGTTGTTGTTAGACCTGAAAAATTTTGTTGGTAGAGTAACTGGAAAGGTTGCTGCCATGTGACCAAGAGGTCACGGGTTCAAGCCCTGAAAACAGCCTTTGACAGAAATGTAAGGTAAGGCTGCGTACGATACACCCTTGTGGTGGGACCCTTCCCCAGACACTGCACATAGCGCGGTAGCTTTAGTACACCGAGTTACCATTTTTAGAGTTCACTGTTTGCCATCTTTACGCTCTTCTATTTCTGTCTTGTTGGATCCTTTTTTTTGCTGCTTTGTCGTAACTCTCTGCTTCAATATCTTCTGAAGGAGAAGTCTCTCTGGAAATTCCTTCACAAGAAGCTGGACAAAAACAGGTACATAAGTTTTCCAAATCTTCACATCTCATTTTGGATATACAACTTTAATCTTTCATGATACTTATATGTGATGACAGAAACTAGAAAAAATGAGCATGTTTACAATTGAGCCAACAAGCGAGTCGAGGCACACGAGCACTTTCCACTTCAGTATTGGTTAGTTGATTGTTTTGCTTGAATATATTTCTGATTTACTTTTCTTCTTTGCATTTTTTGATTGATTTTAGACGTGTAAAGAAAAAGAGGGAAACGAAAAAGAGCTTTGTTCTGTATTTCCTTGCATTTGGATAGTTGATTTTGCAAAAGTAATAGTTGAATTCCCAGATGACAAACAAGTCTTAATGTTGTGCCGATAATCATGCTGGATCTATAAATTGTTGTCATACTTTTCATAGTGTGTTTTGACCCTGATAGTACTTGCAAAGGATCAATCTTGAGGGACTGTTGCTGCTACTATTACCATTACTTCAGTTATTTAAATTGATTGAAATTTCAGTAAGACATTACTTTGTACCATTTAATCACAATTGGATGATTAATATATACCATTTCACAACTATTTCATTTGCATCTTGTTAATGGTAATAGAATTATGGTTCTTGATGTAAAATATGTTGATGTGAAGTTATAACTTATTAGAGTATCGGGTGAGAAGTTTTATTTTTTACTTTATTGGAGTCATTTTGTTGTTTTCTTAGGGAATTAGTTAGTTGCATTAATGGAACTATACCTTTAGCTAAGCCACTGTCAAGTGAATGAAAAATCCAAAAGAACAATATCTGATTTCTGTATTTGAAAGATAATATTAAGATGGATGAATTTTCTGCTCAGTCTAGTAACACATTATCAGTCTTTGGGTGACATGCTTCCAGGAAAAATTGATGAGCAAGAAAATTACAATAATGCAAAGTTGCAACTAGGGGAATCTAGGAGTGGTAGTACTATCAGAGCCAAATGGCTCTTGAGTTAACCATAGAACCTCTTTTCATGCACAACCAAGGGTCCAAGGCTGTGGGTGAACTCTTTAAGTTTTCTACTCTGCATTTCTATTGATGATGCTTGCCACTTTTGTGTTAGTTTTCACGAATGGACAAAAGACTGGGTTTTTTGTCGGGGGTGGGGTGGTGGGTGGGTTAAAAATATGAGAAGGGAAAGTTTATTTGGATTAATCCTTGGGTGAGTCAATTTGACAAACATTGGATAATACTGTCCTTCATCGCTAGCTAGGCATGTACTTTACATGGTATCATTAGCATAGCAGTGAATCCAACAAGTTTTTAAATGAGTAAGCAGAAGCTCAACTGCAAAGATTATCTTCATAATCAAGTATGTGGTATTTGACTTGCTATATTTTGTAGTCAATTTATCATCTTTTACCATAAAAATGTCTGTGTGATTCCGCATTTTTGTATCATATGTGATGTTTTTACTTAGTGCATAATGTTTATAAGGAAAAAGTGTATTCCAAGTCCAGTGTGTGGATCAAACACATATTTATCTCATGCAAGTGTAATAAATGTTTTTGAACTACTTTGTCAAAAAAACTTTCATCGCTCATGTATCTGCCACGATATATGGATTAAATGGGAAAAACTAAAGGAGGTAGGAGTGAATTCATATTCACATAATGTCACAGAACTAAAAATTCAATCATGCATTGAGGAACAGACTTGGTAAAGACAGAGAATATAAGCAGGCACCTACAAAGGTTGCATATTATACTGGACTACAATGTTGGAAGCATGTCTTCACAGGATAACTCAAAAAAAAAGAGGAGGGTCATACTAGGTAACAGATCTATTACATGTGTTGGGTGGAAGTTGAGAGCTGCCACTTATTTTTGCACTCTCTTCTCTCTAGTGGCATGAGTTTTACTTCTGCAATATCTTTATATGATCTTTTGGTAACCATATTTTTGGAAAACGTGGAGTTCAACCATGTTTTTCTTTGTTAATATTTTAGTTTTGCCATAAGTATAAGGAAATGGCTCTGATTTTACTTTTCACAGATAAATGCTTACATTTTAGACTCCTACTCCCTATTCTCCATTTAGGACTGCACTACATGTTACAGAAGTATGTTCTTGTTGCAGGTTATCTGATGAACTTCCTAACATTGATGCTTTATAAATAGCTTAATGAACAGCTACTTGGAATTATTTTTTAAAATACTCAACAATATTAGTTTATTCTATTATCAATGTAGTACTGATTAAACTCTTTATTAATTATTGTACACCCTTTCTTTACTGTCACACCCCTTTTTCGCCCGAAGGGTTCGAGTCGAAGAGTTTTTCCAATTAAAGTGACAGTTTTGAACAGAGATTATTTTATTTACAGAGTCGCCACTTGGAATTGAGTTATGGTGTTCCAAGTCACCTTTTTGAATCCCTAATCAAAAGGAAATGACTCTTTATATTGGTCTACGAAAACAGAAGACCGGGTAAGAAATTCTATTGATCGGGGGGAAGGTGTGAGGCACCCCTCGAGTCTCGTGGTTCAAGCACGGTCATTTTATTAACTTATCTTGACTTAAAATATTTTGATAATTATGTTAGTAGGCCCTAAAATCGCTCATTTTATTATACTAAAACTCGTCTATTATTTCATATTAAATAAATCGGTGAAAATTTAAAAATATTTGTCAAGTTAATTTTAGAAAAGTATTTGTCAAGGTGTATTTTTTTTTACATCCTTGAATTTTAAAATGTCTCGGAAAGATGCGTATGCTGCATTCTTAATTGAGACGAATATTTTAAACATATCTAAAATTTGCCTAACGTTAAAGCAGTTGTTTGGTATTTGAAGAAAAGACTGAACTGACCTAAAAATGAAATTGATATATTTGTACGATTTGTAGTTTGATTTAAACATTTAACAAAACCACTTAGTTGGTTTAATTACTTTGTAAGTGATTCCGAGCCAGAATGAACTGCAAACACCTTATTTAAAAACTAAACGTAACTTTACGCCTTTTTAGCATTATTAACTTTAAGAAATTATATTATCTAATATTCAAAAAGAATTGGAGTAACATCGTTTTGAAAATAAAATTATAAATAAAGACGTAGAGCAGAAATTTCATATAAATCACAAACTTTCATACTAGATGCCGCATGAAATAATTTAAACATTCGATCATGCTTCGATTCATTATGAAACTTAAAAAAAAATATAGTACAGGGATTAAATAAGAACCTGTATGATGAACTAAATCAAACAAAAGCCCTTACGTTGAACCAGAAAACTCGAACAAGTCCCCGAACTCAAACTCGCCACGTCCTTTCCTTCCCCTTTCTATTTTCCCTTTTTTCCTTTACTGCTTCTATTTTTCCTAGTCTTTCTTCTAGATTTTGTCTCTTCTTCTTTTTCTTTTTGTTCTTAACTCTCCCTCTTTTGGTTTCTTTTTTTTTATTCTTTTCGTTTCTTCCTTTTTCACTCTCCCTATCTATTCTTCTTAAGTTTCTCCATTCTCAAAATGTTGTCCTCACCGTTTTTTTGTTTTCTGTCCGTGGTCTGTCAGTATGTAAAGGGAACCTAAGGGAGGGAGTTAGGGAGGTTGAGATAATATAGGGGGTGGTTGGGGTAGATTTTTTAGGATAAGATCCCTTTTAAAAAAAATTAATAATAATAATAATAAAATAAATAGAATAAATAAATAAATTATTTATAAAATAAATAATAATAATAATAATAATAATAATAAAAATATTAAATAATTAATTTTTATACTTAATAAAATATAACTAATCTAACATAAAATATAATTAAGAAGAAAAGAAAGAACAAAATTTACTAGCTTATTTATAAAAATCTAAATTAAAATAAAATATTTTTGATTTTTTTTATTATTATTTTAAAATTAAATTTAAAACAAAATACCCTAAAATGTATTTTTTTTGAATATATTTTCACAATTTTTAAAATGAAATAAGAATTAAAATAATATTGGATCAAATATAAATATTAAATAATATATATATATATATATATATATATAAAACTCAGGGAGGGTCAAAATCACGTGTCTACATTTTACTCCTCTTTTTTTGAAATCTCGAAGAGTTTTTATACAAAGAAGTAGACAAAAAGGTGATTTTTGATCCTCCAATTATTTGAAAAGTAAAGATAAAATAAAATAAAATAAAATAAAAGATGTGACCGAGTCCTGGTTTGGACCACCGACATATCCCGGGTTATAGGGGAATCAGGTCACTTGTAATTTAAAAAAATAAAAATGGAGAGACAATGAGCTAGAGGTCGAGTCATGTTCCGTCGAGTTTTCGGTTCGCGGCTTCTGCTTTTACATTGAAATGAAAAATGAAGATACAAGTGAAAGATCCTATCTAAGCTGCCTTTTTTTTTTGGAATCTTGACTTGAATATTCATGACTTTTCAAATGGTTAGATAGTCACTATTCTGAGTTCAATCTTCAAAAAAAAAAAAATGTTCCTTCATGTTGGCTCTTGGCATTGGAGAGGAACTTGACAATTGACTCATTCTTCAGACTTTTCTCTGACTGGATCTTGAAAATCTTCACCCTATTCTTCAGGCGGGCTCCTGAACTTGCAGCTAAAAATGTTCACCCTATTCTTCAGGAGTAGGCTCCTGGACTTACAACTTCTTCACCCTGTTCTTTAGGCGGGCTCCTAGACTTACAACTCCTTCACCCTGTTCTTCAGGTGGGCTCTAGACTTTCTTTTTCTTCACCCTGTTCTTCAGGCGGGCTCCTGAACTTACATTTTCTTCACCCTACTCTTCAGGAGGGCTCCTGGACGTATAATTTCTTCACCCTCTTCTTTAAGCGGGCTCCTGGACTTTCTCTTTTCTTCACCCTGTTCTTCAGGCGAGCTCCTGGACTTTATATTTCTGATTTTTCAAATATATTTCTGAACTCAACATAAAAGGTGAAACAGAAAAATAACATTCCATTCTTCAGGAGGGCCCTAGATATAAAATAAATTCTCATTCTTCAGGAGGGTCCTGAGCATAAAAATAAATTCTCATTCTTCAGGAAGATCCTGTCCCATTCTTCAGGAGGGTCCTGAGCATAAAAATATATTTTCATTCTTCAGGAGGGTCCTTTCCCATTCTTCAGGAGGGTCCTGAGCATAAAATACCCTCCTGAGCATAAAATAAATTTCCATTCTTTAGAAGGGTCCTGTTCCATTCTTCAGGAGGGTCTTGGGCATAAAAATAAATTCTCATTCTTCAGGAGGGTCCTGTTCCATTCTTCAGGAGGGTCTTGGGCATAAAAATAAATTCTCATTCTTCAGGAGGGTCCTGTCCCATTCTTCAGGAGGGTCCTGAGCATAAAATAAATTTCCATTCTTCAGAAGGGTCCTGTCCTATTCTTCATAAGATTCCTGAGCATAAAATAAATTTCCATTCTTCAGGAGGGTCCTGAGCATAAAATAAATTTCCATTCTTCAGGAAGGTCGTTTCCCATTCTTCAGGAGGGTCCTGAGCATAAAAATAAATTCTCATTCTTCAGGAGGGTCCTGTCCTATTCTTCAGGGGGGTACTGAGCATAAAAATAAATTTCCATTCTTCAGGAGGGTCTTGTCTCATTCTTCAGGAGGGTCCTGAGCATAAAATAAATTATCATTCTTCAGGAGGGTCCTGTCCCATTCTTCAGGAGGGTTCTGAGCATAAAATAAATTTCAGTAAGCACGAATAAAATTTTGCCCCAGTTTGCACTAGTAAATTTTATGAGTGTCATCAGATCATAACTTTTGAAAAGTACAGTACAGAGTGTGAATCAAAGCCCTGTTGAAGAAATGCGTCTCATCAGAGTAAAATTGATGACCAAAATTAGAAAGTGTGTCTCCTAAGAGTTAAATTTAAGGACTCAACTAGAAAGTGCGTCTTCTAAGAGTGAATGTTTAAGTTAGGAAGTGCTTCACCTAACAAATGAAAACTGACTTATTCAGACTAGGAAGTGCGTCTTCTTGGGGTTAAATGAAATAACTCGACTAGAAAGTGCGTCTTCTAGGAGTGATGGTTAAAGTTAGGAAGTGCATCACCTAACAAATGATACTTGAATTATCCAAACTAGGAAGTGCGTCTCCTAGGGGTTGAATGAAATGACTCAACTAGAAAGTGCTTCTTTTAGGAGTGATGGTTCAAATTAGGAAGTGTATCACCTAACAAATGAATCTTGAATTATCCGGACTAGGAAGTGCGTCTCCTGGGGGTTAAAATGATAAGTTTTTACCATTATTGATTACTAAATCTGTGTAACAGTACTGCCTCTTGCATTTGCAGAAGTGAGAAATTGCAGCTTTTCATAGTTAAGTTTTGAAACCTTTGATATGAAGGTAACACATGTTTTATTTCATATAAAGAAGACTTTTTAATTTAAAAATACGGTGGTTGATTTGTTGCATTTGGCAATTGAGATGATCTCTTGCACTTGTTATGCCCAGTTCCATTGCAAATCATTGATAGGTATTGTTGACTTGTTGTAGTATTGACCCCAAATTCTGACTACTAAAATATTTTGACTCAAATCATATTTCTCTTGCATGATGCCTCGGGATTCAGCTTCAAATACACCTTTTATACTTTTATGAGTCCAAAAACTGTCGGATGACAATCATTCTCGAGTACTTTACTTTATTTTTGAAACATGTTATCTTTGTGTGTTGGTCTTTTGTCTTGCTTTGCACAATTAAAGGAGTTGGTAGCAAGTTTTGAAGTCCTTTCTCACTTATCTTGACAAAATTTTAACTCAAAAATACATGAAAGATGACGATAATGATTTTCTTTTGACCACAAAGACACAAAAATAAAAAATAAAAAATAAAAATAAAAATAAAAATAAAAATAATAAAAAGAATAGGAAAGGACAATAGACATCTCCTCTTTAAAAAAAATGTCAAAAAAAAAATTATTTGGGTGTGGCAGCTGATCTAGTGATTATGACATGCATTTTGAATTAAACAACCTGATCTATCCAAACTAATCACTATCACTTTTTGCCCACTCATTGAATTTAAAAGGGAGCTATTCTTGAACTTGTTCTCTCTGAATTATAATTCTCCTCAGGCTAGTGACACCTCGATGGATTTTCGCCAACAAGCCGCTCCCATTTTCTTTTCTTTTTCAACTCATTGTCGTTTTATGGTGCCCCTGAAAATTTTTATCAATAATAAGACTCTCATTTTTATTGATCTCACAACTCACGGTCACCTTATGATGTCCAAAAGGGTTTTCACCAATAAAACTCTCTCATTTTTTTTTTAATTTTTTTTTAGAAAATAACACTCAAAATATGGAATAGCATGCACCCATAACATGTTTAGCCTTGACATTCTCAAAGATTGATCTGAAGGTATTTCTTTGGCTGTAACTTGGCTTTTGAAATGGGATAGAAAAAAAGGTCGGCATGGGGCTAAAAATTTACACAACATTGGGTAAAATATACAACTTTTGGAATCGACTCTTTTAAGGAAATAAACTTTTGCCCCAGTTTTATTTCATTCTGGGTAACTTGAATTTTCTTTTGGTTAGATCGAACCTCAGAGTAGGGTTGCCTACATATCTTGTCATAGCAAGAATCAGGTCAAACGTAGTTCAGACAAGTCATTCTCTTGTTTTTTTTTTGAAATGAACCTGGGCTCTCATTTTTTTTTTTCTTTGATTCTTCTCTTTTTGGGAATTTTTTTTCAAGTCCATTTCTTTTCTTGACATTTTTTTTACTCCATTTTCTTCTTGACACATTTTTTTTTTGACTTCATTTTTCTTGACATTTTTCTTGACACCTTCTTGTTTATTTTTTCCTGACACCTTCTTGTTTATTTTTTCCAAACTCTATTTTGATTCCAAAAGAGGGGTATGAAATAAAACAAAACTAAAGCTCAAAAGGGGTAACAAAGGATGACACAACATTTGGATAGTAGAATGAAATGCCTTCGTCATATCAATCCTTAAAAATACAAGCACTTAACATGCAATCTGTGAGTGAACATAAAGATCATGTATATTTTTTTTTCAATATTGACCTTGACTGAATACGTATGTCACTACATCTCATGCACTTGTCAAACAGAAAGTTCCAATATTATTCACATTCCTCCCATTAAAGGACTCATGCATTTTTAAGCTAACTTCTTTTTGCTTCTCCTGACAATGGAGACTATATATCTTCTGATTGCTCTCATTTAAATTGTTTGAGATTGACTTTCTCATTGATGACCAAGTCATTTTTGATTCACAAAGTGATTGTTTCAATCTATTCAAGTGAGGCTTTAACTCAATCAACAAACATCTTAACATTTTACTTATTTCCTTTCAACTCTATCTTCCTGGTCAAGTGTTTCAGGATTAGATTAGGTTTTAAGATCTAGTGAAAATTCATCATGCATATCGTATCATTAGAATCACCATAAAAGAATTGTATGAAGAAATAGAAAGACAAATAAACAATATTTATTAAAAAAAAATAAAAATAGAAATAAAGGGACGCACATTTTGTTGACAGAAAGACAAAAGGGTTTGAACAAAGACGATAAGAAATAAGACAAGATAAATCCCGAACTACATACCTAAAATAATTTCGGATAGCAAAAAGAAAAATAAAATAGACTACCAAAAATCTCTCATCGTGAGGAGTGAAGATTGACTTCTAAATTACCGAACTTAATATTTTAGCCACTGAATTGTACGTCGGCCTTAATGGAGTCTCCACAATCATTGCTACATCATATTTTTTTTTTCTTTTGAATTTATCACCTCAAACTCTCTCCAAAGTAAGCCATCAATAATTTCTCTTTCCCCCTACTCCTTTTCATTGATTACAAAACTTTTTCATACGAGTCAAAGGATCACCATGACCCTCGTACATGTCCAACTTTGGTGTTATGGAGTTTAAAGGCAAGTGAACATTGAAACATGTAAAAATCCTAGTGAGAACTCTCTTTTTCTCTCTCAGTATTTGCATGTTTCTCATATTTTGCTCCACATTTCTCACTTTTCAGATCATTTCTTATTATTCCTCATTTCTAACAATCTACACCAACTCATCTCAGACCCTATATCATTTTTGGTGGGTCATCTTACTTGTTCTTTGAACATGGTGTTGTATTGATGAGATGCCAACTTAGCCACAAACCAACCACCTTAACACTATTTTAATTTTGGAGAAAATTAATGTGTCAGAGTTCAAAATTTTTTTAAGATCATCGGATCCATGAAGGACTGCCTACGTATCTCAATAAAAATGAGAATTAGGTGTGCATAGTTCTTAAAGCTGGAGATTTGAAGAAACACATTTTCTTGTAATTTGAGAAATGAGAAAGATTTTTATTATTATTATTTTTTTATTATTTTTTTAAATTTAAAGATAATGATGAAAACATATAAATTAATTTATTTTTATATACAGATCGAAAACTCTCTTTTTAATTTGTTTAAAAGGAAATACAAATAATTTTTTTTCTTTATTTAAAATCACCGAATCCATGAAGGACTGCCTACGTATCTCACTAAGATGAGAATCAGGTGTGCGTAGTTCTTGAAAATTATGTCATACAAAACTCAGCCTCAAGACCCTTAAAGGTTCAGGGCTATTAAGATTTATTTATATTTTTTGTAAAACTTAGCATCATGATCCCTAAAGATTCAAGGCTATTGAGATTTATATATTTTTTTATTTTGTAAAACTTAGCCTCATGATCCCTAAAGATTCTGGGATATATATATATATATATATATATATATAAATTGAACTTGAGAATAAGAAAAATAATTATGAAAGTAATCATATTTTCAAAACATTCCCCAATAAATCTATGAATAATTTTTCAAAAGATAGGGTCGTACCTCGAAAAAGGGCTTCCTACGTATCTTAATAAAGAGTGAGAATCAGACCCTCGTAGTTCATAAAAATCATAAAACTATGTTACTATATATTTAAAGATTTTCCTTTCTTTTAAAATAAATTTTTTCTTTTAAAAAAAAATTCACTAAATTTGAGGTTAATTTAATCTCTTGCATTTTAAAGTTGCCTACAGTCAGTCAACAAACAATTAGCCTTCTAAACAAATGTCAAAGAGCACGTAGGATGCACATGTTGATCTTTATAAAGTAGGTCACCTGTCCTAGATAGGCCCGACCCCTATGCCGAGTCCCGCTAAATCAAATGCATATGATGCAAATAAAGCGGCACCTAATAGGGATAATCAGATTCTGAGTTTTCAGTTCTTCTAAGTTTAAGTCTAATAGGGATAGATGTCTAGACTGGCTTACTCGAGCGGACACTCGAGCTGGGGAGGGACAACTTGGTCGGTAGCAGGGCAACACCGCCTTCGTTGTCAATCCGAACCCCGCCTAACATGTGTGACTATAATCCTTCACCAGGTGTCTTGACACTCCGTCTATCTCAAAAAGAAAGTAGGATGCATGCGCTGCATTCCTTCTATCCTATTTCAGAGACTCAGAGGGGGTGCGCAAGAGAAGACAGTATATAATACAGTTCAATCAATATCAAAACGGTAAATAAGCGACAAGTAGCACATAAGTCCAACAAAGACAATATCAACAATAATTAAAGCAAGTATAAGTCAATATAACAAGCTTGAATTCTAGTTAATTCCCCAGCAGAGTCGCCAGAGATGTCACACCCCTTTTTCGCCCGAAAGATTTTTTCAATTAAGGTGACAGTTTTGAATAGGGATTATTTTATTTACAGAGTCGCCACTTGGAATTAAGTTATGGTGTTCCAAGTCACCTTTTTGAATCCCTAATCAAAAGAAAATGACTCTTTATATTGGTCTACGAAAATAGAAGATCGGGTTAGTAATTCTATTGATCGATGGGAAGGTGTGAAGCACCCCTCGAGTCCCATGGTTCAAGCACGGTCGCTTTATTAAATTATCTTGACTTAAATTATTTTGATAATTATGTTAGTAGGCCCTAAAATCGCTCATTTTATTATACTAAAACTCGTCTATTATTTCATATTAAATAAATCGGTGAAAATTTAAAAATATTTGTCAAGTTAATTTTAGAAAAGTATTTATCAAGGTGTATTTTTTTTACATCCTTGAATTTTAAAATGTCTTGGAAAGATGCGTATGCCGCATTCTTAATTGAGACGAATATTTTAAACATATCTAAAATTTGCCTAACGTTAAAGCATTTGTTTGGTATTTGAAGAAAAGACTGAACTGACCTAAAAATGAAATTGATATATTTGTACAATCTGTAGTTTGATTTAAACATTTAACAAATTCACTTAGTTGGTTTAATTACTATGTAAGTGATTCCGAACCAAAATGAACTGCAAATACCTTATTTAAAAAAATAACACGCCAAGATGCAAGTGCGAACAGAACATAAGTTTGCCTTGTCCATTTTACCTATCACTACGAAAGAAATTTTTTGATTGTAAGCAATAGAAAAAAATGATAACGATGATGGCATTCTGAATGTTGAAGATCAACGGACAATATATCAGTTCTCTTCTTCATCAAAATATATGTATTGAGAGGCTTTTATGCAGAGCATTCACTTTAGGAATTAGACGAAAATCTCTAACTTCAAACGCAAAAAGTGCAGCGCATTGCGGCAAATAAAAGACAAGAGCAACTTGTTTGGATGAATTACTTTTGGAAAATTATTAATAATAAAAACAATGGTTGACTTTTAGATTCAAAAAATATGAAAAACGAAAAGAAAAACGTCCAGAAAAGAACCTGCACCAAACCCCTAATGAAAGCACCACCTCCTAAATACATGTTAGCAAAATCAACTTTTATAAGTATTTTATTTTGATCTCCTCCCTCCCATGCATGCAAAATGTATGTAGTATAGTATTGTGTGTGCATGTGTACATTTTTTTTTTCTTCTTATTTATGTGCATTCATGCATAGATCATATGTTATGGGTTGATTACAACTACACCTTAATTATAAACTAAACGTAACTTTACGCCTTTTTTAGCATTATTAACTTTAAAAAATCATATTATCTAATATTAAAAAAGAATTGGAGTAACATCGTTTTGAAAACAAAATTATAAATAAAGACGTTGAGCAGAAATTTCATATAAATCACAAACTTTCATACTAGATGTTGTATGAAATAATTTAAACATTCAATCATGCTTCGAGTCGTTATGAAACTTAAAAAAAATATAGAAGACCCCGAACTCAAACTCGCCAAGTCCTTTCCTTCTCCTTTCTATTTTTCCCTTTACTGCTTCTATTTCTCCTAGTCTTTCTTCTAGATTTTGTCTCTTCTTCTTTTTTCTTTTGTTCTTAACTCTCCCTCTTTTTTTTTTTCTTATTCTCTTCGTTTCTTCCTTTTTCACTCTCCCTATCTATTCTTCTTAAGTTTCTCTATTCTCAAAATGTTGTCCTCTCCATTTTTTTGTTTTCTATCTGTGGCCTGTCAGTATATAAAGGGAACCTAAGGGAGGGAGTTAGGGAGGTTGAGATAATATAGGGAGTGGTTGGGGTAGGTTTTTTAGGATAAGATCACTTTAAAATAATAATAATAATAATAATAATAATAAATTGAATAAATAAATAAATTATTTATAAAATAAATAATAATAATAATAATAATAAAAATATTAAATAATTAATTGTTATACTTAATAAAATATAACTAATCTAACATAAAATATAATTAAGAAGAAAAGAAAGAAAAAAAATTACTAGCTTATTTATAAAAATCTAAATTAAAATAAAAATATTTTTGAAACTTTTTTTTTATTATTATTTTAAAATTAAATTTAAAACAAAATACCCTAAAATGTAATTATTTTTTTGAATATATTTTCACAATTTTTAAAATGAAATAAAAATTAAAATAATATCGGATCAAATATAAAAATTAAATAATATATATATATATATATATATATATATATATATATATATATATATATTAAACTCAGGGAGGATCAAAATCACGTGTCTACATTTACAAGTCGTAATAATTGAGCACAAACAATTCGTATATACTGTCAAAACTCACCAAGAGAATTATTTGTTTTAAATGCTTCCATCATTGGATTGTCTCACAAGATAATAAATTTATCCCTTATTTATAAATGACAAGAGGGGCACACTTAGGTGATAAGCACTCTTCACCTTGCATCTTAGCAGGGGCAGATTCAGGGTGTAGGTGGAGTTACCAAGATTCCAGTAATATTCGTGTAGATCTAGCATTTATATTGCGAAATCTAATAAATATATAAAAATTATAATTTGAGAATTATAAATGAATTGTATATTGTCTAGTGGCTGTGAAGAAGCCGACTAAGCTTTGTTGAGCTTTTGGTTTTGGGTTCAAGCCCTCTTTGTTACTATATTGGATTTTATTTCTCTTAAGGAACTCACAAACTTTAAATCGTAAATCCTAGGTTCAAGTCGCCAAGGAAGAAATAAGAAACTCACAATCACAAATTTTAAATCGTAATTGGTGGGAGTTCCTAGGTAGGGTTGGAAAAAAAGTCACATCAAGATTGTTGCTGTTAATAAATTCTCCATTCTAGCAAAGAAGAAAATGAAATGTGCACTTTCTTTAGTTAATTCATTGAACACAATATACATTGGTCCAAATCTGCGAGATCTTAACTTAATCCCAACTTAACGCTTAATTAATACACTGATCAGGCTTAGGATTTAGGAGGCACGATGTACAAATTCCTTCTTTAAGGTTGTCATTTTATATGTATCCAAAATTAAATATTTTGCAAGTTTGCCCCTTCGCAAGCAACTTCAAACTACAAAATTGAGTTTGTGGAAATTCACGTAATGAAGTTTGACAAACTTTAGACATTATTATTCAATCGCTACTATTATTCAACTATGACTGAGAGATTATCCTTAGCTTCTCGACGTCAAATCATCTTGCCGGTTCAAGGAGGGACGATAGTCAATTGCTCGCCCATTGTAACGATCCTTTAAGTTGTTTTGTGATTTTTATTTTATTTTAACACTCTTTATAGTTTTTAGACGTGAATTGTAACTTACGGGGATGGATAGTACCAACCTTTAAGGTGTTTGGAAGCGATTCAATAATTCGCTGAATTATTGAGCTTTAATAATAAATTAAATCCGGTCATGGTCTACCTTCGATCGAGACAGCCTGAAATTAGAGTCGTAAAATTTTTAATAGGTCTGGAATACACTTTTTAGTCAATGTACATATTTGACTTATTTTCTCGAGGTTCTGAATAATATCCGAGGGCCTATTAGGTATTTTAGATATTATTTTAGATGGTGGTTATGAGCCAAGTTAGCATTTTCTTATTTATTGAGACCTATGTATAAGAATAAGAGTTAAGTGGGAATGAATTACCATATTTAAGTCAAGTGACATTTTTAATTATTAATTCATTTATGAATATTATGGCTCTCTATATAAAAACTAGATGTTGTAGCCCGTGCCAACACAGGCCCAACATATGCCATTTATGTTAGGACAAAATTCAGAAATAGCATACTTATTTCCTTAATTATGAGTTTCATAACAATAGTTTCATAATTACATAATATAACAAGTTGTATTTTGTATTTGTACAAACTGTTGCTTCAAAAATACATATACATATATGTATTTTATATTTTTACAAACTGTTGCTATAAAAATACAAATACATATGCTACAAAATGTAATTTGATAAAAGTGTTGCTATTTTTTGTAATTTAATACTTAAGTATGGTACTTTATGTATTTTATGTTATCTCAATTTATGTAGCACAAACAGCATTTGGAGCGTCAGTTAAATTTTTATTAATATAAATTTTTAAATAATTTAAGTTGCTAATCATTGTGATTTATAGTATCTTTTATGTAATTTAGTAAATTTATGTAACTCGCTTTGTCCCAATTTTAGAATTTAGTGAGTCCATCAATTTTTTTTTTTTACTAATATATTTTTTCAAATATTTTAAGTTGTTAATATTTGTGATTTTAGTATATTTTAATGTAATTTCAAATAACTTATGTTACTTGCTTTATCGCAACTTATGTGACACTATTAGAATTTCAAAAGTCAATCATATTTTTTACTATATGTTTTTAAAATATTATAAGATGTTAATAGTTATGACTTATAATTATTTTTTTGCATAATTTTTAAATATATAATATTTTACCAAAATAAAGTAAATAAATTAAAATAAACAAAGTACTAAATTTTTAAAATATGTTAAATTTGAAAACATCATTTGGATCAACAAATTACTAAATTAAAACAATAAAACATGCAAATTATAAAATGCCAAAATGATCCCAAATTTATGTGACACAAATATAATATAGATAATTAATCAGATTCTTAATATGTTTTAAAATATTTTAAATTGTTAGCTATTGTAATTTATAATATTTTTTTATGTAATTTTCAAATAATATATGTCACTCTCCTTATCCAAATTTTTATGGCATTGATAGTCAATTATATTCTTAAAATAATTTAAGTTTTAAATTATTATGATTTATAATACTTTTTCTGCTATTCCAATTTAAATAACACTGAAATAAATTATAGAGTTAGCCAAATTTTATGATTGAAGCAGCGAAGCAGATATGTCCTAAATGACTTATAATACCTAATTAGAAGTGATATAACAAAATTACTATAAGAAAATATTTGTGAAAAAAAATTTAAATGAGTCTCATATAAGATGTCATGTTAATTTAAAACATCAAGCATTAATTTATCATTTTATGTCAATTTTACTTTTATTAAATATTATCAAATTTTTAATACCTAAATGACTTATAATAATTAATTAGGGGTGATACAGTAAAATTACAGTTGAAACAACTAAAGTAGACATGTCATAAATGTCTATTTTACCTTTTTTTTTATTAAATATTATTAATTTTCTTATATGTAAATGTCATACAATAATTAATTAGAGGTAATATAGTAAAATTATGGAGCAAACATACTTATGAATTTTTTAAATGAGTCTCATATAAGATGTCCTATTAATTTAAAACATCAGGAATTAATTTATAATTTATATCTATTTTATTATTTATTAAATATTATTGATTTTTTAATACATAGATGACTTATAATAATTAATTTGAGGTGATATAATAAAACTACGATTGAAGCAGCTGGAATAGGCATATGTCTATTTTTACCCTTTTTTTTAATTAAGTATTATTAATTCTGTTATATATAAATGACTTAAAAATAATTAATTAGAGATAATATAGTAAAATCACGGAGCAGCTGAAGCAGATGAAGAAGCAGGCATGTTGACAAAGAGCTGTCTGCTTCTTCACTCTTATTAATAGTAGTAATTACCCTTTTTTTTAATTAAGTATTATTATTTTTCTTATATATAAATAACTTAAAATAATTAATTAGGGATAATATAATAAAATCACGAAGCAGATGAAGAAGCAGGCATATTAACGAAGAGCTGCCTGGTTCTTCACTCTTATTAATAGTAGTAATATTTCAATAGTCAAAAATCTTTTTCAAATAATTTATATATTTGAAAATATTATAAAAATTACTCTAAATCAAAATAATTAATAATTTTAAAAATTATAGTTAAAAAAAGGTGTTTGACTTTTAAGATTTCATTTGTGTCACATAAATTAATGTACAAAAAGTAACATAATTTCTTTGTTCTAATTTATATGGCACAATTCAAACTACAAAGTTAAACAAGTCTATTTTCACTTGAAGTTTGGACATAAATTTTTTTAATTTTTTAAAATAACAACTACATATTTGAAAACTACTCAAAAAAAAAAAAAATACAACAAGTCACAAACAATTGACAATTCAAACTATTTAAAAGATATATAAAAAAATTATGACCGAAGAAAACTTGACTTAATCACAAAATTTAAAAGATGACAAAGAAAATATTATATCCATTTACAAATACTATTAACAGATTAGTATTATATCTTTTAAATTACTGAAACCGAGCCTTGCACGAAGATCTCGCAACTAGTATTTTTAAGAAATAAGAAGATACTACCATTTAATAAGCCAATTTCAAATTTCAAAAGCAAAAGCAGCAATTCCCTTTTATCCCCCCCCCCCCCCCCCCAAAAAAAAAAAGAAAGAAAAAAAGACCCTCACCTTTCCTCTGAAGTCTCAATTACTTTAGAGAGTCAAAAACAAAACAAAAAAATAATATAAGGGTCTGCATGCGAGGAGCGAAATTTGAAAATCATTAGCCAAAACAAGGATTCCTGAAGAAAACCCCTCAAATTCTCATAACAAAAATCTTGACTCCCTCTCTTTCTATTACAACATAAAGCTTACAAATTTAATTGAATTACATGGTTGATAACAAATATTAAAACCCATTTTAATTATATCCATATAATTGTCACAATCTTATATATCTATTTGAATTATGCAGTTAATTACAAATATGAAAAATATTGATACAAAAAAATTGATCAAGGTCAGATTAGGTAGAAGATTGGAAGAGTTGAACTATTATCTTTGAATTATGATTAGTTACAGTTTATAACTGCAGTTTTGTTATGTAATTAAAGTAGAATATACTTGGTATTCTTTTGTTATGTAAAAGCTCATATGACCAATAAAATATTTTACTTGCCACTATTATTATTATTATTATTATTTTAAAATCCTATATTCTGCCTGTAGACACATGATTTTTTATCCTCCCTAAATTTTAACTTGTTTGTCGATATTAAATATTTATATTTATATATTTAATCATATATTATTTTGATTCGTATTTTTTATTTTTATTTAATAAATTTTTAGTTAAAAAGTAAATAACTAAATAAATTTAATTTTGAGATATTTTGTTTATTCTAATTTTAAAAATAATATAAAAATATATTATTTATTCTAAATTTTAACCAATAAATTAGTAGTTTTTATACTATTTTGTTATATTTATTTTTGTCTATTTATAAATTGTTATTACGTTTTGATTAATATAAATTAATTATTATTATATTTATTGTTATTATTATTTTTATTTATTATTATTATCATATTTATTTATTACTGTTATTGTCTTCAATTCAAAATATATATATATATATATTTTCAAATTCAAAAATTTTATCTAGTAAAAACTACTCCCCCATATTCCCCCCCCC
>NC_061114.1:221755779-221781280 GCF_002878395.1 Capsicum annuum | reverse complement strand
TGATTGAACGAGATGAAAAGAAATTGGTATTTTTCTGAATTTTCCAACGAAAAACTCGCCGGAAAAACTCCTTTTGAAACAATTTTCAAATCAGATCCGGCGACTACCATTATGTCGAATCCAGCCGGAACCAATCCCTCCCGTCGCCGGGAAACGGCGAACCACCAATGCCGGCGTCGCTCCGCCCTTCCAAATCTACCCCTCGGCGCTGCTCCGACCTCCCCTCTCCCCTCTCCCTGCAGGCGTCGTTGATCTCTCTCTTTCCCTCCCGTCACGGGAAACCCAAAAGCCAGCGCCGCCGACCCTTTTTCTCCCCTTTCCCGTCACCAATCAGCGACTCCCCTCTCCTCTTTTCTGTCGCCGACCTTCCCCTCCCCTTCTCCATCTCCCAACAACCAAACGACCCACCTCTCCGGCCAATCTCCTTACCGGAATGGTTCCGCAACTACTATTCCTATACAGAAAATATTACGCACTTATGCATTTTCCTTTTAACTATTTTTTTAATTTGTATTTTACTGATGAATATACATGATGGCCTTGTATTAGTTTTATTTTATTATTTTATTATTATTTTTATTTATTCATTTACTATTAGTTTTATTTTGCTGACTTAGTCTTGCAATATAGTTGAAGTTGTACTTAACTAGGTGTGTATACATTAACTTCTTAGTGTGACCAAATAAGTTAAAATTTTAAAATTCAGAATTTATGAGTTCGTAGTTAATTTGTATGTGTGTATTTCCACTTTCATTACCTATTGAAATTGAAGTTAAGAGAAACAATATTTTCAACTAGAAAGAATAAATTAATTACTATTATCATTTATAAGACCTAGTAAATATTTATTAAATTAATGTATTACTTTAAGTAAAATTTTGTTCAATTTTATTGTTAAAGTTAAATAGTATTTTCTAATAAATAAAAATTATTACGAGTTTACAAAAAATAACTGAATGTTTTAATGTTAGATAAATTTTAGGTATGTTTTAAAAATATTCGTTTCAATTAAGAATGCGGCATACGCATCTTTCTGAGACATTTAAAATCCAAGGATGCAATAATGCACCTTGGTAAATATTTTTCAAAAAAAATAAAATTATTTTCATCGATTTATTTAATATCAAAGGTGTAGATAAACATTTTCGGTATAATAAAATGAGCGTTTTTTGGGCCTACTAACATAATTTATCAAATAGTTTTAGTCAAGATAAGTCAATAAAAGCGACCGTGCTAGAGCCACGGGACTCGAGGGGTGCCTCACACCTTTTCCTCGGTCAACAGAATTCCTTACCCGATCTTTTGTTTTCGCAGACCAATAAAGAGTCATTTCCTTTTGATTAGGGATTCAAAAAAGGTGACTTGGAACACCATAACTCGATTTCAAGTGGCGACTCTATAATTTAATTAATCCCTATTCAATACCGTCACTTTAATTGAAAAAACTCTTCGACTCGATTCCTCGAGCGAAAAAGGAGTGTGACATCTCTGGCGGCTCTGCTGGGGATAATAAGAATTCGAGCTTTTTACATTGACTTATACTTGCTTTAATTATTGTTGATATTGTGTTTATTGGCCTTATGTGCTACTTTTTGCCCATTTACTGCTTTGATATTGTTGAACTGTATTTATAAACTATCTTCTCTTGCGCACCCCCTCTGAGTCTTTGAAATATGATAAAAGGAATGCAGCGTATGCATCCTAACTTTCTTTTTGAGCTAGCCGGAGTGTTAAGACACCTGGTGAAGGATTATAGTCATACATGTTAGGTGGGGTTCGGATCGACAACGAAGGCGGTGTTGCCCTGCTACCAACCAAGTTGTCCCTCCCCGGCTTGAGTGTCCGTTCGGGTAATCCAGTCTAGACACCTATCCCTATTAGGCTTAAACTTAGAAGAACTAAAAACTCAGAATCTGGTTATCCCTATTAGGTGCCGCTTTAGTTGCATCATATGCATTTGACTTAGCGGGACTCGGCACAGGGGACGGGTCTGTCTAGCACAAGTGATCTACTTTAAAAAGACCAACATGTGCATCCTACGTGCTCTTTGATATTTATTTGGAAGACTATTTAAATTGTTGACCGGCTTTTAGGCAACTTTAAAATGTAAGAGATTAAATTATCCTCAAATTTAGTGAATTATTTTCAAAGAAAAATTTATTTTAATAGAAAGAAATTTTTTTAAATATATAGTAACATAGTTTTATGATCTTTATGAACTACGAGGGTTTGATTCTCACTCTTTAGTGGGATATGTAGGAAGTCCTTCCCAGGATACGACCCTATCTTTTGAAAAATCATTCATAGATTTATTGAAAATATTTTGAAAATATGACTACTTTCAAAATTATTTTTCTAATTCTCAAGTCCAAATTTTATATATATCTTAATAGCCCTGAATCTTTAGGGATCATGAGACTAAGGTTTTACAAAAAAATATATCAATAGCCCGGAATCTTTAGGGATCATGAGGCTAAGTTCTTACAAAATAAATAAAAATATATAAATCTTAACAACCCTGAATCTTTAAGGATCATGAGGCTAAGTTTTTATAAAAAATATATATATAAATCTTAACAGCCCTGAACCTTTAGGGGTCTTGAGGCTGAATTTTGTACGACATATACTTCAAGAACTACGCATACCTGATTCTCATTTTATTGAGATACGTAGGCAGTCCTTTATGGATTCGGTGATTTTAATGAAAAATATATATTTGTGTTTCTTTCTAAACAAATAAAGAAGAGAGTTTTTGATTTATATATAAAATAATTAATTTATTTTCAAAAATAAAATGTGTTTTATATTATTAATGAATTCAAAAAATAAAAATATTTCTCATTTCTCACATTAAATGGAAAATGTGTTTCTTCATATTTACAGCTTTCTGAACTACGAAAGATCTGATTCATGTCTTGGCATGATATGTAGGCAATCCTCCAAAGGGTTCGATCATAACTTTTGAAAAAAAAATGCCTAGAAAAGTCGGGATGAAACACAAAGCCTTCCATGATAGGTTGAAAAATGCATATAGAAGCATGACATATAACGTGACATTATAATGTGTTAAATATATAATACTCACCTGTTTGCTACTTGATCACAGAAATATAAAGTAATTGGTGGTTGGTTTGTGGTTTAAACTGGCATCACATCCATATAATACCATATACAAGGGTAAAAGAAGAATGACCCGCAGAGAGGGTATAGGGTCTGACAGTGAAGAAGAGCAGAATCAGTTGATTTCTTAGGAAGTAGCATCAATGGAAGAAATAAAGTCATTGAAACAACAGATGGTGGAGATGTACCAAGCTTGGTTGAATGGACAAGCCCCGCCTTCTTCAATCCCTGGACTTTCGACTTCGAATGATCCAAATTCCGACCCAACTCAAACTAGTGATCCATTTTACCCACCAGTATTTGGCCCATTTGCTAATATGACTGGAGTTGTTGGTATTCTACCATGCACCCACCGAATCCGTCTGTCGTAAATAACCCGCTTTTTACATCTATAGCGCCAGCTACTGTGGGTACTCAACCAACAGTACCGAAGAATACGGGTAAATCGTCATGATATGTTGTATCCTCCTGAAATGACTTTCAAATTCCAAAATCCACATTATCATGCTCATCAACACGATACTCCTATCGTGGTTGAGAAGATTGTTAAGAATGAGGAACAGGAAGAGATGGCTAGAAAAGTTCGAAGCCTAGAGCAGAGCATGAGAAATATGCAAGGATTAGGTGGACCAAAAAGTGTTTCATACAAGGATTTATGTATGTTTACTGATGTCCATTTGCCGATAGGGTTCAAAATGTCAAAATTTGACAAATATGAAGGACACGACGATCCTGTAGCTCATTTGAAAAAGTTTTGCAATCAATTAAGGGGAACAAGAGGAAAAGAAGAATTATTAATGGCTTACTTTGGAGAAAGCCTTACAAGGATAGCTTCTGAAGGGTTCATTGACCAAGAAATTTTCCGTTGGCACGTGTGGGATGACATGGCTCGAGATTTCATTCAACAATTTTAATATAACATTGAGATAGTGCCAGATCGCACTACACTTGCCAACATGAGAAAAAAGATGACTGAAAGTTTCCTTTAAGTCTATCATTAAAATTAAAACTGATTCAAAAAAATCAGCAAATGCTGTGGATTTGTCGAAAGAAAAGCCTGCAGAAGCGGAGGTGGTGATAGTAAAACCCGAATCATCGAATGCTCCTTTGGTGATGGGGAAAGAGATTTCAGAAAATATTGGGTTAAGTCAAATAAAGCCAAAACTCATTATTCCCGAAAGATCCAAAAAGCCTCTTTTAATCATAAAAGGAGCTCCCACAGATCCTATTGTTATTAAACCAGTGTCACAGCTGCCTATGGTTGATACCAAGACAGTTCCTTGGAATTATGATCGCGTTGTAGTGATGCATAAGGGGAAAGAAGTGACTGAAGCTGTAGATGAAGTAGGGGGATTAACTCGATCTGGAAGATGTTATGCTCCAGTAAAGTTAAGGAAGAATAAACAAGGAGGTGAAGAACGAATGACAGTTAAGAAGCCTGTCACTGATGAAGAAGCTAAAGAATTCTTACAGAAAATAAAATTGCCAAAATATTCTGTTATAGAACAGTTGAAGAAGACACCAGCACAGATTTCTTTGTTGTCTTTATTGATACATTCAAAGTATGTGTTACCAGTGAGATTAGAGTGAATCAGCTGGAAAAAGTTGTTGAAAGGATCCTTGAAGCAAATAAAATTACTTTCTCAGACGATGAATTGCCTATAGAAGGTACTGAGCATAACAAAGGTCTATACATTTCTGTGAAATGTGAGAACTTCGTCGTCACTCTAGTGTTAATTGATGGAGGATTAGGCGCTAACATTTGTCCTATGTCAACTTTGCAAAAATTGAATGTTAATGTGGAGAGAATCCGACCTAACAATGTGTGCGTCAAAGGTTTTGACGGATCAAAAACTGATACCATTAGTGAAATAGAACTCATATTGACAATCAAGCCTGTGGATTTTGCTATGGATTTCCAAGTGCTGAACAATGATGCTTCATATAATATGTTATTGGGAAGACCATGGATTCATAGGGCTAAAGAAGTCGCATCAACGTTGCATCAAATGGTCAAATTCGAATGTGACAGGCAAGATATAGTTGTTCATGGTGAAGGAGACTTATCCATGTATAAAGACTACTCTGTTTCTTCCATCGAAGCAAATACTGCCAATTATTTAATTCATCAAGCTTCTGAGGTAGTGGCTGTTGAACATATCCTCGAAGGAAATCTCATCGCAAGACCACAATTGTCCTCTGCATTTGTTGTGGTAGTAAATGAAATGTTGAAGCATGGTTTCGAACCAGGAAAAGATCTAGGGATGTTTTTGCAAGGCATAGTTCATCTGGTAAACCTCTATGAGAACTTTGGTACTTTTGATTTGGGATACGAGCCTACTGCTGAAGATATAAAGAAGGCTAAAATGCGTAAGAAAAAGTCATGGCCACTTATCAAGCCGATACTGCTACTTCACGAGTCTTTTATCAAATTCAGTGATGTCGGGTCCTCCAAGATGGTACAGAGTTGAAGGACATTTTTCAGAATATGTTCATTGAAGTTGATATGATTGAAATTAGGGAAGGTACCAGCAATACAGATATGCAGTTTGTCGGCCTTGATGTCCTGCTTAATAATTGGGAGGCCACTCCTCTCCCTATTATGAAGGGATCTTAGTAGTTTATTTGTTTTTCTTACAATCTTAGTAGCTTGTTTTTCTTTCTGTAATTTGAATAATTTTAGGATTGTAATTGAGACCTTTACCTTGGTATTTTAGGTTAAAACTCTTTCTAGCTTTGTTTTTAATAAAGTGCAGTCTCCCTTTGTTTTATTTTGAGTCTGATATTTATTTATTTATTCTTCTATTATACTGTTCTTTCTATGCCGATTCTAATGATATGACATGCATGAAGAATTGTCAACCAGATTTAAAAACCCAATCTAATTATGAAATAATGAATAAAGAAGTTGAATACGATGAAGGAGAAGCATTTGAGGATATAAGCAAGGATTTCAAACAATTTGAGAATAAGACAAATCCCAATTTGGAAGAAACTGAGGCGATTAATTTAGGAGATCATAAAAATATTAGGGTGACTAAAATAAGTGTACATGTTCAATCACAACAAAAGAAAGTTATAATTGAAGCTTTGCATGAGTATAAGACATCTTCACGTGGTCTTATGATGATATGCCCGGTTTGAGCACTGATTTGGTAGTTCACAAGTTGCCAATTGATCCTTCTTTTCCTCCTGTCAAGCAAAAGCTAAGAAAGCTCAAAACTGACATGAGTGTAAAAATTAAAGAGGAAATCACGAAGCAACTTGAGGCTAAAGTCATTCGAGTGGCCCAATATCCTACTTGATTGGCAAATATTGTCCCTGTTCCAAAGAAGGACGACAAAATTCGGATGTGTTTTGATTATCGTGATCTAAATAAGGCGAGTCCAAAAGATAATTTTTCACTTCCCAATACCCATATTTTGTTGGACAATTGCGCCAAACATGATCTTGCGTCTTTTGTGGATTGTTATGCAGGATATCGCCGGATTATTATGGATCTAGAAGATGTAGAAAAGACATCATTTATTACGCCATGGGGGACATATTGTTATCGAGTGATGCCTTTTGGACTAAAGAATACTGGGGCAACTTACATGAGGGCAATGACCACAATGTTTCATGACATGATGCACAAAGAGATTGAAGTTTATGTGGACGACGCGATCATTAAGTCGAGAGAGCAATTTGATCATGTCAAAGATTTGAGAAAATTCTTTGAAAGGCTTCGGAGGTATGATCTCAAACTTGACCTATCAAAATGTGTATTTGGAGTTCCATCGGAAAAACTCTTGGGGTTTATAGTCAGTCGACGCGGCATTGAGTTAGATCCTTCAAAAATAAAAGCTATTCAAGATTTACCTCCACTAAAGAACAAAACGGAGGTGATGAGTTTACTTGGAAGGTTGAATTATATCAGTAGATTCATTGCTCAGCTTACGACAACCTGCGAGCCAATATTCAAGTTGTGGAAGAAGAATGTTAAAATTGAATGGACTGAAGAATGTCAAGAGGTATTTGACAGAATTAAGAGACACTTGTCGAATCCGCCTATTTTGGTTCCTCCAGAGCCAGGCAGACCCTTGATATTGTACATGTCTATTTTAGACAATTCCTTTGGTTGTGTATTGGGTCAACATGATGTCACGGTCAGAAAAGAACAAGCCATCTACTACCTCAGCAAAAAGTTTACCACTTATGAGGCTAAGTACACTCTTCTTGAGAAGACGTGCTGCGCCTTAACTTGGGTAACCCAAAAGCTGAAACATTACTTGTCATCTTATACTACTTACCTCATCTCTCGTATGGATCCTTGAAAGTACATTTTTCAGAAGCCTATGCCCACAGGCAGACTCGTAAAATGACAGATGTTGCTCACAGAGTTTGATATTATTTATGTGACACGAACTGCAATGAAAGCTCAAGCCTTGGCGGATCATTTGGCTGAAAATTCTATTGATGAGGAGTATGAGCCATTGAAGACTTATTTTCCAGATGAAGAGGTATTGTATGTTGATGAAGTTATTTCTAATGATTGTCATTCAGGTTGGAAGTTGTTCTTTGATGGAGCTGCTAATGTAAAAGAAGTGGGGATAGAAGCGGTTCTCATTTCTGAATCAGGACAATATTATCCTATAACAGCCCAACTTCGATTCTACTGTACCAATAATATAGCAGAATATGAAGCTTGTATTCTGGGATAGAGATTAGCCATTGACATGGGAATCCAAGAACTGTTGGTATTAGGAGATTCAGATTTATTAGTCCACCAAATCCAATGAGATTGGGAGACTTGTGATTTGAAACTCCTACCATATAGAGGTTGTTTGCAAGATCTTTGTCGACGATTCGTATCAATAAAGTTCAAACACATTCCTAGAGCTCATAATGAGATGAGATTGTTGATGCTTTGGCGACCTTATCTTCGATGCTTCAACATCCCGATAAAATTTATATTGATCCTTTGCATATACAGATTTATGATCAACATGCATATTGTAATATGGTTGAGGAATAACTTGATGGGGAGCCGTGGTTCCATGATATCAAAGAATATATTCAGATTGGAAAATATCATGTACATGCTGATGGTAATCAAAAGAGAACTATTCGACGTTTGTCTAGTGGATTTTTCTTAAGTGGAGGAATCTTATATAAGAGGACTCCTGATTTGGGACTTTTGAGGTGTGTAGATGCTAAAGAAGCTTTAAAAATCATGACTGAAGTACATTCTGGGATTTGTGGACGACAAATGAGTGGGTATGTTTTGGCAAAGAAAATACTCCGAGCAGGTTATTATTGTCTCACCATGGAGCGAGATTCCATCAATTTCGTTCGTAAATGTCATGAATGCCAGACACAGAGACTTGATACATTCCCTTCCATCTGAGTTACATACAATGACTGCTCCATGGCCTTTTGTAGCTTGGGAAATGGATGTAATTGGACCAATTGAACCAAAAGCTTTGAATAGACATAGGTTCATCTTGGTAGCCATTGATTATTTCACGAAATGGGTGGAAGCAACGACTTTCAAGTCAGTGACCAAAAAAGTAGTGGTTGATTTTATTCACTCCAACATCATTTGTCGGTTCGGCATTCCAAAGATAATTATCACAGATAATGCTGCGAATCTCAATAGCCATCTGATGCAAGAAGCGTGCCAACAATTTAAAATTATGCATCGAAATTCAACTCCTTATCGTCCAAAGGCGAATAGAGCTGTAGAAGCTGCCAACAAGAACTTAAAGAAAATACTCCGTAAGATGGTGCAGGGTTCTCGACAATGGCATAAAAAGTTACCTTTTGCTTTGTTGGGATATCGTACTACAGTTCGGATTTCAATTGGTGCAACTCCTTACTTGTTAGTGTATGGAATTGAAGCAGTTATACCTGCAGAGATTGAGATTCCATCTCTTCGAGTTGTTATGGAAGCTGAAATTGATGAAAACTAATGGGTCAAGACTCGTTTGGAGTAATTAAGCTTGATTGATGAAAAAATATTGGTGTTAGTATGTCATGGACAACTATACCAGAAGAGATGGCATGAGCATATAATAAAAAGGTACGTCTCAGATATTTTGAAGTTGGTCAATTGGTACTAAGACGCATTCTACCTCATCAGATTGAAACCAAAGGCAAATTTTCTCCTAATTGGCATGAGCCATTCATGGTGAAGAAAGTGTTACCTAATGGCGCGTTATATCTGACTGATATAGAAGGCAAAATGGAGGGAATACCTGTCAATGTTGATGCAGTTAAAAGATATTATGTATGATATTCATGTACAATTATGTTATGTATGTTTTGTACTTACATTTTTAAAGATTGAAATGATGAAGACATTTTGTTCTACTATCCGAATAATATATCAACCTTTGCGTACCCCTTTTAGCTTTTATTTTTCTTTGCACCCCTCTTTTGGAATCAAATTAAAGTAAAAAAAAAAGAGTTGGAAAAAAAAAGAAAGTTGAAAAAAAAAGAAGAGAAATATCAATCAAAAATCCAAATTCAAGCAAAAGAAATGGCCTGAACTACGTTTGACCTGATTCTTGCTGTGACAAGATACGTAGGCAACCCTACTCTGGGGTTCGGTCCAACCAAAAAAAAATTCAAGTTACCCAGAATGAAATAAAACTGGGGCAAAAGTTTATTTCCTTAAAAGAGTCGATTCCAAAAGTTGTATGTTTTACCCAATGATATGTAAATTTTGAGCCTCATGCCGACCTTTCTTTCTAACCCAGTTCAAAAATCAAGTTACAACCAAAGAAAGACCTTCAGATCAATCTTTGAGAATATCAATGCTAAACATGTTATGGGTACATAATATTTCATATTTTTGGGTGTTATTTTCTAAAAAAAAAAATGAAAAAATGAAAATGAGAGTGTCTTATTGGTGAAAACCCTTTCAGTCACCATAAGACGACTGTGAGCTGAGACAGAAATGAAAAGGAGATAGGCTCGTTGGCAAAAACCCATTGACGTGTCACTAGCCGAAGAAAAGTTGTTATCAAGAAGGAACAAGTTCAAGATTGGCTTAATTTCAAGCTCAATAAGTGGACAAAAGTTGTAATGATTGGTGTGGGTAGATCTGGTTGTTTGATTCAAAATGCATGTCATACTCACCAGAATCGGTTTCCACATTCAGATAAGTTTTCTCTTTGTTTTGAAAAAAAAAATGCCTACTGTCTTTTCTTTTTATTTTATTTTAATTTTTAATTTTTGTGTCCTTGTCATCAAACGGAAATTTTTTGTTGTCTTTTGAGTCAAATTCACTATGGGTCGAGTGAGAAAGGACTCCAAACTCGCTACCAACTCCTTTAAGGGTACAAAGCAACACAAAAGGTCGATACACAGAGACAACGTTTCAAAGTAAAAGTAAGATACTCAAGATGATTGTGATTTGACCATTTTAAACTCGTGAAAATCTAAGGGATGTATTGGAAGCTAAACTCAGAAGCATCATACAACAGAAATATGATTTGAGTTGAGGATCTCAGTAGTCAGAATTTTGAGTCAGAAGGATAACAATTCAATGAATATTATCATGGATTAGAAAAGAGTTGAGCATGGCAAGTGCGAGAGCGACCACTTCAAAATTCAAATGCCACAAACCAACCACCACATGTTTTAAAAAAACTCACAGTTTTTCTTTGTTTGGAACAGAGATGAAATAATTGTTTTCAGATAAAGGATGCGATTTCACACTTCTCTCAATGCAAGAAGCATGGTTGCAACATACGATACTGGATCTCGATCATGGTAAAATTTATTCTTTGCGAGGTATTTTAAGACCCAGTAACACGTAAATTTTTCCAGTACAAACTGGGGCAAAAATTTTATGTGTATTGTATGGAATTTATTTTTTTGCTCAGGACCCTCCTGAAGAATGGAAATTTATTTTTTGCTCAGGACTCTCCTGAAGAATGAGAATTTACTTTTTACTCAGGACCCTCCTGAAGAATGGCATGTTATTTTTCTATTTCACCTTTTATTTTGAGTTTAGGAACATATTTGAAAATCAGAAATTGGAAGTCCAGGAGCCCGCCTAAAGAACAGGGTGAAGAAAAAGTAAGTCCAAGAGCCTGCCTGAAGAACAGGGTAAAGAAATTGTAAGTCCAGGAGCCCACCTGAAGAACAAGGTGAAGAAGTAACAAATCAGGAGCCCGTCTGAAAAACAGGGTGAAGAGAAAAAAAGCAAGTCAGGAGCCCGCCTGAAGAATAGGGTGGATTTTCAAATTCAAGTCGCGAAGGCTTGAATCAAGATTCTAGAGATTGCAATTTTTACTTGTATTTTTCATTTTTTATTTTTATTAGTCAGTTTAATGTAAAATTCAGAAGTCGTTAACCGGAAACTCGACGGAATCTCATTCGACTTTTAACTCTTTCTCTCTCCATTTTACTTTTGAACTACTCGTGACCTGATTCCCTTATAACCCGGGATAGGTAGGATGTCCAAAAACCAGGACTCGGTCATATTTTTACTTTTATTTTTATTTTTATTTTTACCTTTCAACTAATTGGAGGGTCAAAACTCATATCTTGTCTACTTCTTTGTATGAAAACTCTTCGAGATTTCACACAAAGAGGGGCAAAAATGTAGACACGTGATTTTTGATCCTCCCTAAATTTTAACTTGTTTGTCGATATTAAATATTTTATATTTATATATTTAATCATATATTATTTTGATTTATATTTTTTATTTTTATTTTAATAAATTTTTAGTTAAAAATTAAATAACTAAATAAAGTTAATTTTTAGATATTTTGTTTATTCTAATTTTAAAAATAATATAAAAATATATTATTTATTCTAAATTTTAACCAATAAATTAGTAGTTTTAATACTATTTTGTTATATTTATTTTTGTCTATTTATAAATTGTTATTAAGTTTTGATTAAAATAAATTAATTATTATTATATTTATTGTTATTATCATTATTTTTATTTATTTATTATTATTATCATATTTATTTATTATTATTATTTTCTTCAATTCAAAATATATATATATATATATATATATTTTTTTTTTTAAATTCAAAAATTTTTTTTATTAAAAAATACTCCCCCCCTATTTCCCCCCCCCCCCAACAATTTCCTATTTAAAGGACTCTTCACCCAACTACGTACATTCTCATCATTAGATCATCAAAAATAGTAAAAAAAAAAAAATTAAAAAAAATATCAGATAAACAAAAGAGAGAAAGGAGAAAAAGTTGAGTTTGAAGATTTCATTCGAGAAAGTTGAATTTGAACTCCATTCGAGTTTCGGTGACAATTTATTGCAGGTTCTATTTAATCACATATTATTTATTTTATAAATTTTGTTATGAAAAAGCATGAATGAAAATGTTTGAATGATTTCAATGCATTGTATACCCTGTATATTTGATTTTATGAACCTTTAATTATCACATGTTATGCTATTAAGTTATCAAACAATTATATATTAGTTCAATAAGCATGCAGTAAGAGAAATGACTATAGCAATATACACTAAAATATGAATGTATGTATTCATTAGTATAATTACAAATATACACAGTTTCTCTATTATATTACTGATAGCCATACATAGACAAAATATAAAATACGGAGAATAGAAAAAACCAGTAAACAACGATAAGAAAATAGAGAACAAATTCGATGATTGAACGAGATGAAAAGAAATTGGTATTTTTTTGAATTTTCCAACGAAAAACTCGCCGGAAAAACTCCTTTTGAAACAATTTTCAAACCAGATCCGGCGACTACCATTACGCCGAATCTAGCCGGAACCAATCCCTCCCGTCGCCGAAAAACGGTGAACAACCAATGCCGGCGTCGCTCCCTCTTCCAGATCTACCCGTCGGCGCTGCTCCGACCTCCCCTCTTCCCTCTCCCCACAGGCGTCCTTGATCTCTCTCTCCCCCTCCTATCACCGGAACCCCAAAATCCAGCGCCGCCGACCCTTTTTCTCTCCTTTCCCGTCACCAATCAGCGACTCCCCTCTCCTCTTTTCCGTCGCCGACCTTCCCCTCCCCTTCTCCATCTCCCAACGACCAAACGACCCACCTCTCCGGTCAATCTCCTTGCCGGAATCGTTCCGCAACTACTATTCCTATATAGAAAATATTACGTACTTACGCATTTTCCTTTTAACTATTTTCTTAATTTGTATTTTACTGATGAATATAAATGATGGACTTGTATTAGTTTTATTCTATTATTTTATTATTATTTTTATTTATTCATTTACTATTAGTTTTGTTTTGCTGACTTAGTCTTGCAACATGGTTGAAGTTGTACTTAACTAGGTGTATATACATTAACTTCTTAGTGTGATCAAATAAGTTAAAATTTTAAAATTCAGAATTTGTGAGTTCGTAGTTAATTTGCATGTGTGTATTTCCACTTTCATTACCTATTGAAATTGAAGTTAAGAGAAACAATATTTTCAACTAGAAAGAATAAATTAATTACTATTATCATTTATAAGACCTAATAAATATTTATTAAATTAATGTATTACTTTAAGTAAAATTTTGTTCAATTTTATTGTTAAAGTTAAATAGTATTTTCTAATAAATAAAAATTATTACGAGTTTACAAAAAATAACTGAATGTTTTAATGTTAGATAAATTTTAGGTATGTTTTAAAAATATTCGTTTCAATTAAGAATGCGGCATACGCATCTTTCTGAGACATTTAAAATTCAAGGATGCAATAATTCACCTTGATAAATATTTTTCAAAAAAAATAAAAAAAATTATTTTCATCGATTTATTTAATATCAAAGATGTAGATAAACATTTTCGGTATATAAAATGAGCGTTTTTTGGGCCTACTAACATAATTTATCAAATAGTTTTAGTCAAGATAAGTCAATAAAAGCGACCGTGCTAGAACCACGGGACTCGAGGGGTGCCTCACACCTTCCCCTCGGTCAACAGAATTCCTTACCCTGTCTTCTGTTTTCGCAGATCAATAAAGAGTCATTTCCTTTTGATTAGGGATTCAAAAAAGATGACTTGGAACACCATAACTCGATTTCAAGTGGCGACTCTATAATTTAATTAATCCCTATTCAATACCGTCATTTTAATTGGAAAAACCCTTCGACTCGATTCCTCGAGCGAAAAAGGGGTGTGACACTGCCTATTTTATTGATTTAGCTCATAGAAACTCAAAGACATTTTAAGCAAGCTCAATAGAGTTGATTCGGCAATAACACTATATTTATTGATGAGTTCCACTTAATATCGATTTGTGGAACAACTTATCGTTACGTGCTAATAAACTTTCTAATTATATAGTATTTCAAAATATTAAGGATATCAAAAGGCAACAGAGAGAACAAAATCTAAATATAACACAACATTAATATATAATCCTCAAAGGTGCTCTTGGTTCACAGGAGTGAGTTGAGACAAGAAGAGTTCAAGGAGTGCTCTTTCTCTGGGTTGTGACACTGGAAATGGATCGTCCCCTGTCACAATTGAAACAATTTAGATGTATAATTATATTCTTAAAACTTAATAAAAAAGAGAAATCAAACGATGGATAAATTTTGTAGCTAAATAAGAAAATTTATTAGTTTGATGTTACTCAACAATGATTAACATTAACATTAACTAGTATAATATCGTGTAAACACCGAAAACACCGAATATGTAAGTGGACAGATGGAACCAAGCTACCAAATTCCTTAAAACAAATATATCATTAACACTAATTGACTAGTATAATTTCGTGTAAACACCGGTTTTATAAGTTGGATAGATGAAACCTAGCTACCAAATTCTTTAAAACAAATATATCATTAACAATGATCAACTAGTATAATTTCATGTAAACACTGAATATAATTTCGTGTAAACACCGAATATGTAAGTGGACAGATGGAACCTAGCTACCAAATTCTTTTAAAAAAAATATAACAAAATTTATAAATCCAGGAGTAGATTCTTAAAGAAGTACCATTTCGATTTGAATTTATATTGAATCGAGACCTTTTGTGTTTAAGGGGATATATAACTCAACATGTATGATATTTTTTTTTTTGTTCAAGAATATATATAGACCAAAAGATATTGACCTGTTGGATATAAGGGCGGCCATGGAGCATTATTGACATCAATTATGCCATCGAATGATGTTGGACGTGGCTGATCATTTTGATCAAATCGACTAGTTGGACTCAGATGATTTGATACTGCTGGGACATTGGCAGTGTGAAGTTGTTGATTCAAAGGTGGTGCTAACATGTTGTCCATGCGTTGATCAGCTTCATCTCTGCGCACAACAAATTTGTTACTCATTAACTCGACTAATTCAGATTCGCCTCTGTATCGATCTTTTCTCCCTTCTCACTTTTTCAGGACTCGAAACAAACCGAGACCTTTGATGATTAAATATAGAAAAATCATATATCCATCCACCAAACCTTTTCATGGTCATCAACTATGGATTTATCTTGCTTCTTTGGAGGTAATTGATGTCTATTATTCTTTTATGCGTAGACAAAAATAAGACGAACATATGAACGGCAAGTACTACATGTGGTAGTTTTAGTAGAACACTCAAAACATTTTTTCATGACAATTTAAGAGAATTAAGAAATCAATTTCCTTTCTTGTTTTTGTTGATTGCAAATCGAGTATTTTAGTTGATGTGGAACAAAATTGTGCAGTAACATTTAGGGTCGTTTGAACTTATGCCATGTCCTTCGTAACAATTAACAAGTAGTTTATATTTTCGTATAGTAATATTCCACAAGTAAAACTTCACTTTTTGAAGAACTTCTGCTCCACTAGACATGAGTTCAATTACTAAAGGATAAAAATTAAAAACCAATTTATTTGAAGGACATAACATGCAATTTTATTTTATGTGGCATTTAAAAAGAATTACCACTTAGAGAAAAGTACCTGAAGGGAAGAAGGCCATTGGAATCAAGAAAATTGAGAATTTGGACGTGAGGATCTCTCTGTGAGTGTGGGACCCAATCCATGAATGTACTATTTGCAATTGAATCACTTGTTGCCACGTTATTCACTATGCTCACATTCTGTGCTGGATAATCCATCTAAATTTTACCTCACAAAAAGATTAAACCACAAAATTCACTTCGGTTCAAACGTGTCAAAATTACTTGTAATTTAACATTAGAAAGTTTCAAAGAATTAAACTTACCTGTGGCTGTGTAGTGGTTTGTGGTTGGGGAGAGTTATAATTTTCCTCCAATACTTGCTGCATCGTCTCATCAAAAGTATAGCATGAGTTCAAATTAATTATGGCTTATAATTAAGCAAATTAATTAAGTACAGATAATCATGATCATTGTATCAACAGTTTCATCCATCGTCCCAATTTATGTGACATTATTTAATTGAACACATTTTTTAAACAAAGCAAGAAAGATTTTTTAAACCTATGGGTAGAATGAGACTCTTTAGTATAGAAAACTTATATTTTTTTCCTATGAGATTTACTAAAAGTAAAATATGTCTTTTAGTATAGAAAACTTAGATTTTTTTCCTACGAGATATACTAAAAGTAAAATATGTCACATAGATTAAAACGAAAGAGTAATAAACTTGATAACTTACTTTGCGAGCTTGGACTTGTTTAAGTGTTTCTTGGAGTACTTCTTCCCTATATTGTGCCTCACATACTGTGGTAATTTCGCAAAAATCGTCTTCATACATTCTGTAAAATGGTTGACATGATATATAATTTACATTTGCAATTAATTCTTTACATGTCGATCTAAAAGTTTTACACCATCAGCATATATAACTTAAAAAAATTTACGGCAAGCGATTTACCTTAGTCGTCTTTCCGTGTCTTGTAGTTGAGTCTTGTATCTAATAATTTCTTGTTGAAATTCCTCTATGTGGGAATCAACGCTCGCTGGGCTACTTCATATTTAAGAAGGAAAATTATCATTTAAATACTATAAGCTATTTAAAAATGCATTAATTTCATAGTAAAATTGTTATAGATGTCATGAAGGCTAATTGAAACCTTGGTGCATGATAAGTTCGATCCGCTTCACATTTTATTTTAGCAATAGCCCTTTGGAGATGCTGCAAATTAAATATTCATACAAGAAAAGAAAAAGAAAAATGAAAATTTAATTAGTTCAATTAAAGGGAAAAAAGGGGGTAGAAAAGAAGAAAAAAACAAACAAAAACCAACAAAGTGTACCTCTTGGTTGTGTAGCCTTTACAACAGAAAGCATGTACAAACAAGGATCGAAACAAACAAAGATAAAAAAGCAAAACACATCAATATGAGCTCAAGAAAAAAAAATGAAAATAAACTAAATTAATTTTATATGTATAAGCAACTAGTTAGAAGTGATGATACAAACTTAAAGAGGTTTTCAAATATGGCATAGTAAAATTTACCTTCCTCGATCATGCTCCGGGAGATTCACATAACGTGCCATAATATCTTCAATGCTGTTACAAAAATCAAAACCCCAATTATACAAATAAATAATTTGATCTATAAAATAAAAATAAAAATAAAAATTGGGGGATATTAGGTTATTAGCCATTAGACTTCCGTGGTTCAATCCTTCTTCGAGCCTCGAGCTTTAGTGCATCGAACTATTTTTTTTAGCAGATAGGAAATAGGGAGGGGATTGCACATAGAAAATCGAATCATCACCAATAAAATAAAAATTCAGATAACCATCTAATTGAACTATAAAGATTTCTCAACAAATAATTTGATCAAATGTAGAAATTGATAGAGAATTTTAGGTTATAATACCTTTTATTTCCAGAGAAAGTACTAACTCGACCAGAAGGAGAGAATTGATAGAGAATTTGAGGTTATAATACCTTTTATTTCCAGAGAAAGTACTGACTCGACCAGAAGGAGAGAACATGATGAGAGCAACATCAACATCACAAAGTACAGATAGTTCATAAGCTTTCTTGATAAGTCCATTCCTTCTTTTGGAGAAAGTGACTTGCCTATTTGTTGTATTCTCTATTTTCTTGATTTGAAGCTTTACTCTCCCCATCACTTAAAATTCCTATTATCCTAGACACCCCTTTTTGGTTATAAAGATACTAAATATAGAATAAGTTGCATATGTCTCACTCAAGATATTTGGTACCAAACACTCACATATTTTATGTAGAAAAAAAAGAAGAAAATACTAGTCTCCAATAAATATAGAAAAATGGAAGAAGAGGGTAAGAGGGGTGGTGGGGGTTGGGAGGAATTAAGTAATGAAAGGAAATAAAGAGGAAGATGAAAGGTAGAAAGGGAGGAAAATGAACAACTGGATTTGGAGTCATTAGGCCAAGATGACGCCATAAAACTTGGCAGTAGTAATAAGAGAGATATATAAATGGCGGTCTATTTTAATTTTCTGTTTCTCTATCGGCGCCTGTTGTAACAAAGAGCTTCTTCACCTATCTATGTGATCTTGTATAATTTGTAACAAGGTAAAGCAATTTTATTTTACTTAAAAAGTTCTTTGGGGAATAGCATTGAGGCAGTTAGTGTAGGAGATTTGGGATTTAAACTATGGATGACGAATAATCAAGTGGGTTGGGAGCCAAATAAAATTGAACTTCGAGAAGTTGTAAACAAGCTAAAGTCACCTAGGGTTATTCTGCGGTAAATATATACTGAATAAATGCTGATTTTTTAGAATTGATTTAATAGAAATAAACTATTGTCACATGGTTCAATGAAAGGAATATGAAAATTTCAACAATAAGATAATTGGTTGTAGTTATACAAAATAAAATAAAGTTTGAGAAAGATTATGTACGAGAGACTTTATTTTTAGCTCAAAAATAGAGAGGTTAATTTTAAAAGATTTTCAATTTAAATAAAAATAAGTCAAAGTAATCTAGAAAAAAAGTAAATAGATATGACATTATAAAACATGTTAAATAATAATTATAATATGATAATTAAAGTATACTAACAATATATAGTAACAAAAATCTAAATTACCATGATTACTAATATGGCAGGATTAGTTAGACAAGTTCTACTATTAGTTACTACCCTAATCCATGTCCCTTCATGTCATCTACGATTTACGAAAATTAAAGGCAAAAAACAACTCTCATGTTGGGATACTGTTAAGACCTAAATAATAATCCCAACAGCTTAGTGAAACATACGGTTTATTGCCTGTGCTTGTGGTTATTTTAGATTAGAGATGCACCCAAGATAAATTCCATGAACTTCGATAGCCATAAATATCAAATATAGTCGATGGGTGGTAGGACATAGTTCTCCAATTAAACTTATTAATCTTAGAGATAGGATATGTGGTTCTTAAGAGATCATAGAGTGTGAAAATAGATTAAATTTTTAAAAATATTTCAATAAGAAATAAGGTGTAATAATATTATTATATAATGAGATCTATCAAAAAAAACTATTTAGTCTTTAACTCATAACGAACAATGTGACGCGATATTAAAGTCGACTTGGGCTAACATTTTCCCACGGGCCACCTCGTTCCTGTTGGCGTACTCTTGGTCTAAGTTTCCACATCAATACAAAGTACTCTTCACAAGTCCTGCTAAAACAAAATTTTGACGTCGAAATTTATGAGTAAAAGATGATATACAAAACCAATAAAAAAACTCAAGTCCTTAAACCAGTTATATATAAGTCAGCTTCAATATCTACAATTAGGCCAACCTCCTCGAGTCAATATATGTTAGTATTATTAGTAGCAAGATGGTAATAATTTCCAAGATGGAGGAAGCTAGGATGACATCAGTAGTGCATGTGATAGCAAAGGAAAATTACAAAGGAAAAAGAGAACACGTAGAGGGAAAATAAGGTCACTATGACGGAAGAAAGAATACATTATTATATTACTAATATATACTGTATATATAATATAGTATATACTATATTGTTGGTTAATTAAAATAGAAGTATATACTGAATCCAAATTCCCAATGAGTTATTGATGATTCAGTTGAGGGGGAGAGGGAAGGTGATAACATCAAGGTGGATACCCCTCAAATGTTAGGCAAGACGTGTCCTATGTTACCTTGATTCCTAGACAACAATAAAACTACACTTGCCCTGCACGTGTGCTTTTCTCCTTATTTCCTCTTTACTTAAAATCATCAAATAAACATCAAGAATTAGGCTAAAATGATATTATAACTATTTATTCTTCATTAAAAAATTTAACTTGTAAGAAGAGCATAGAAGTTAGAAGCAGGGGGCGTAGCTAGCCAGCCGTTTGGCTAGAAGTTAATTCCAACTTTTTTTGACGGAAAAAATATATTATTTAAATATTATTAAAATTAATTTTTTTTATATATAATAGGTGTTGAATCTCTTTTCAATTTATTTTTATTTAAATATTAAATTTTCTTAATTAAAATTCGGGCTCTACCTCTGAACTCACTTAGAAGTAGTTAACCTATAATACTTGGTGTAATTAAAGCCTCACAAGAATATAAAATTAATCGTATGACTTGAATTATTTTTTAAATAGAATCATGCGGTATGAATTTAAATCAATTGAAATCTTAAATTAATCAAACATTTATTAAGAGTTAAAAACATTAATAAGAAGAATAAGAAAATAAACAACAATAATGGGATATGCTATATGAGGATCGATATTCCTCAACTGTTACTAATTAGAAATTTTAATTTTGAGCTTAAAAAATTAATTATTGGATCCGTAACATCACTTTAAATTCAAAGACAATGTCCTCTCTCAAGTTGAACCTCATAAAATTGTCCTACAACTCAAAAGAGAAATTATGGTTGAAATAATGGGAAAAGGATTTATTTTATCCTTGATTATTCTTTTGAACTCGGATAATATCTTGAATTTTCAACTTCTATTAGTCAAATTCAACTATTGTGTCCTCGAGTTTGACTAAAATTCAGAACTTGTAATAAACTTTATATAAAATAGAACATTCTGTTAAAAGTTGGATTGAAATTCCAACATATGCCGAAGTTTTACCATCAAAATTCCAAACTCTAATATATTGTATTGCACTTTACACCTTCATAGTTTTTGAATTTCATTAACTTTGTTGGAGTTTCACTTGTCCATAATTTCAATCTTCGATATAGCGTGATGTAGTTTCATTAATAAAAGTATCAACTCCAACACACTATATTTGAGTTTCCAGTAAATTAGTAATAGTACTTTTGTGTGAATATGTTTGCATTAAAGAATGCCTAGATGTTAAATAGTGTGAGATTTGGTTAGCAAACCAAAAGAGTCTATTTGGCCAGAATTGGTTTTAGGCGAGGTAGAGGTAAATCGAAAAAATATTGGAGGGAGGTGATTAAATATGACATGGAGCAGCTCCAGCTTACCGAAGACATGACCCTAGATAGGAAGTTGTGAAGGAGGGGGATTAGGATAGAAGGTTAGTATGAGTTTAGGATGTTGTATCTTTTGTTGTTTTACTTGGTGTATCTTGCTTATGGTATTATTTGATATTATTGATTTCTATTGTATCTTGTTCCTTTACTATTCCTTGTCTAGATTGTTTTATTTTGAGTCGGGGGTCTATTGGAAACAACCTCTCTATCTCACATTTGAGGTAGTGGTATGGACTGCATACATTTATCCTCTTCAGACCTCACTTGGTGGGAATATATTGGATATGTTGTTGTTGGCTAAAACTATAAATATTAATTCAATCAACTATTTGTACAAAGATTCTAATAGATGGGCTTGTCCTTTATTATTGGGCTTCCGCCCTGGCGATAGCCCAAAAGCCCATAGCTTGCTAAGGAACTTTTCATTTTGTGACAAAATCTCTACACCATAGATATCAGTATTACTAAATCTTTTTAATTATTTGTGTTTGTATAGTAATCCTTAAGAACACTTTGTATATTTTTAATGAAATGATTAAATTATTCACTTGGAAAAAAAAGTAGTAAAACTATTGATTGTAAGAAAATCTATATCTATAATCTATATCTATAATCTATAATATATAAGATATAATATATTAAAAGTGTGAAGATCCTGATTTGAACTTTTTGCCCTTCATTAAAATACCCCGCAATAGACAAAATTATCTTTTCACTTTTTTAAAAAAATAATTGTCATTAAATTATTATTCAAATATTTAGGATACAAAAAGAAAAATAAGCAAGAATCCCATACCTAAAAGAAATTAAATGTAATGTGGCTAATTTTAGTTAGGAGTGCTACACAACTTTTTAGGGAAAAAAAAAACTATCCAAGAAAAGGAGGAAAAAAAAAAAAAGATCCATGAAGAAAGTTTTCTTATTATAGATTTATGGTAATTTTTTTTCCACCTCCCATATGTCTGAGAAAATAGGAACCTCCAAAATATTTACCATCTCCAGTTGTCCAAAAAAGTAGGCACGTCCAAAATATTGCCACTTTTTCTGAATGAAAAAGATTTCTAAGAAAAATAAAGGTTACCTCTAAAATAATATATCAAAAAAAGGTCAAGAAAATATTTTTCAAATAAAGGCTGATATTATGTTTATAAAACCATGCTTTCATATTTTCTTCCTCAACAATTTAGTGGGAGCTCTTCAAGGAATTAGAGAAATTGTGATGAAGAAGCACCTATTGGTGGAGTGGTGATAGAAACAAATTTTGTCGAAATTTCTTCAATGATAAAAGATCTAAAGAAGGAGGTTAATTTAGTGGGTGTATATAGAAGAGGAATTTAAAGTTTTGAGGATGTTGAATTAGGGTGGTGAAGAATTTTGGTGAAAATTGATATGGATCGAAGATGACGGAGCAATGAAAGAAGTGAAAAGTGTTTGACATTTAATTGAGAGGAATGGAAGATTGGAGAGAACTGAAAGGAAAAAGATTGGTGTACCACAACAACCCTTGTCCACAACTGTTTGCTCATCTAATGATCATATAATGTCTATAATTAACAGTTCAAAATTCAATTTGAAGTAAAGAAGTCATATACACATTCAATACACGACACTAGGTTTATGACACCAGAGTCTTGTTTTCTCAAGAAAGAAAGCAGAGCTTATTCATTTTTGTCATTATATTATTTTCTTTAAGAGATGAAGCAGGTAGTTTATTTTGTCATAAAAAATTGTATGATTTATTATTTGTCACAGTTGTGAAATCTATTTCTCGCAAATAAGACTTAATGAAAATTGTTATAGACGTAATGCAACAACACTCTCTATAAATTTTTTTGAGAATTGTATCCATTGAGGCATTTCTTGTGATAAGTATCAATTTTTTCTATTACGTTGAATAGATCAAGAATTACAAAACATCTTTTCATGTTTGTAAGTAAACTTTTCATTATTGATCTCCCATATAATTTTGTGGTTTCTATGTTTTATCTTTCCTCTATTATATTAAGTTTATTGATCATTGAATAACAAATTTTTATTATTGAGTAACTTTATAGTTATAAATTTATCGGGTAAATTCACAATTAGTTTTCAATTTGAAGTTGCAACTTCAGATATGATAGATGAAATCTTTGGCGTTACAATCTTAGTACAATCAAAACTGGTCAAAATCTGCTTAACAAATTAAAATAAGAGTAAACGAATCACTTAGTCACGTCTTAAAATTACACAAACAGAACTTGAATAGAAAATTTTAGGGCAATCCAATGAGGTCTCTAATAGCTCAATCTTTGTCTAATATAAATAGATAACTGACAAGTCTAAATTACTATAACTTTGGGTGAGTTTGAACGAATAATTATACAACATTTGTGAACGTACACCTATATTCTTTCAGAAAGACAATAAAATATCATGAAATAGAAAGAATTGACATGCATACAAAAATAACTTGACAATTAGAAGAGAAAATTGATGTTATCTTTTTAAGATATCACTAAATCAAAATATTTGAGAGTGTTGAACATCCATATTAATTATACTATTTTAAAGCATATCCAAGTTAATTCATCTAATTAAGGACTTGTAAAGATAAGATATGACGTCTAATTAAATTATACCAATACTATACAGAATACACTTCAATAGTACTCAAGTTAATTTGTACAAGAATTCATAAAAGAGACCATGACCGTTTATAACACTACAGATATACTATATGAACATGGAGAAGAATACTTTAACATTGCCTATTTACTCTATATAAAGGATTTTACTGGCACATTACATGCCTTATAAATGTTGTTTGAACTTTTTTTCCCTCCATTAAAAGTATTTGCGTTAGATAAAATTATCTTTTCACTATTTTTTCCTAATATTTAAGAGTTGAAAACTAATAAAATAGATTTATGGTAAAACCTTTTCTTATTAGCAGTCATTAGAATTAAGTACAACTAATAGTTTTTTCATTAGTTTAATAATTCTAAATGAACTAAATTTGATTGTAAGAAGATTTAAAAAATCTAGAAATAAATTTAAAAGCGTTAGAATAAGAAAATTTAAAGAAGTGTCAAATTTTTAAAAGTTTTAAATAGGTAATAAGAATGTAATTAATGATTTTGTAAAAATTCAACATTAAAAACAAGAAAAGATTGAAATGGTTCAACAAAGATATACGTGCTTCTGGTAGTTATATTAAAGTGTGAAGGTTTTTTAAAAGTTGATTTGAACATTTTACACTTGATTAAATATCTTCACAATAGATAAAATCATTTAATTTTAAATAATCAAACATTACACGTGCGAATCACGTACGATTAAACTAGTACCTACATAATTATAATCAACCTAATAATAGATAGTAGAATTTCTCTGTCATCAGGTAAGTTGATGAACAACAAATATATAAATATACATATAAATTCTTGTTGTGGTGCCTTTGAACCCTCGTTAGAAAAAGGCACAGCGTAAACATAGGTTTGTTGAACCTACAGTCCACTTCTATAGTATTGGTTTCCCAACTAGAAATACATAATACGATCTTACATTCTCTATTTAAATATAAAATTCGAGCAAAAGTTACTGAATTTTCAAGAATTCATTACATACATTAAATTCGTCAATAATATTAGGGAAAAAGTCATCATTTTCACCTCAAACTATACACGAAAAGTCTAGCTCACACCTAAACTATCATAGTGTCCTATTACACACCTAAACTATAAAAAAGTGAAACTATTTCCACCCCAAAACGTAAGAACCAGTCACATGATGGGGAGTGATTTACACTCGCGCCACATCATTACCACATTGATATTATGTCAATTTTTTTAAAAAAAAAAGTCCACGTCACCCATTGCTTCTTCTTCACCAAAATATCATTAAAACACCACCATTACCACCATCATCATCAAATTCAAATCTTCACCACAATAATTTTAAGAATCCACCATAAATTTCATTATCGAAATCACCATACAACCATTAGTATCACAAAAATCACAAATAACCACCATAAAATTCAACATCCATTA
>NC_061114.1:221685378-221752779 GCF_002878395.1 Capsicum annuum | reverse complement strand
TTTTGATCGGGTTTAGATGGGTTTGACCGGGTTGGGTTAAGTTGCCCGGGTTAGAGTTGTTTATATTGTTTAACGTATTTAAAATGTATATAGGTGAATATATATAGTGTATATTGAAAAAAAAAAATTGACCGAGTTTGATCGTATTTTTAACCAGATTTTACTGGGTTTAGGTGAGTTTGATCGGGTTGAGTTAAGTGGACCGGATTAGGATTATTTTTAAATTTTTTTACTGTTAAGTCTGGATCGGCCCACTTAAACTCAACCCAACCTACAACTGAAATAATTTTAACAAGTTGATTCCGAATTAGCCCAGCCCGACCCACTTGACAGCCTTAGCTTCTAGAAAAGAAGTGATAGAAGCAAAAGGAAAAGGTAAGTGGAAAGAATTTTTTGGGTCACTTTAACGCAAAGAGAAAACAAAACAAAATAAAGCGTATAGACTAATCTATTGACTTTGAAGTTGCAGCATGGCTCATTGCTGATGTCAATTTCCATGTTTTTACACCACAAAAATGGTGGTTCCTACCTAGGTTTGGACCCTTAAGTTTGAAAATTAATGACCTCAGAATTAGATAGGTGAATTCAAAATTTAGTGAATTCGATTCTTATATTTTTTATCGCTGAATTCATTTTAAATATTTTCTTTTATATATTCATATTTTATATTGAGAATGCTAAGTTCAGTTGAGTTGACTAATAGGATTCTACATTCGCCATTGTCCGAGGTCTTTTATCGTTGCAGACTTATTTGACGTTAGTGTATGAACATATGTATTATGCTGCCTTATTTATTTATTCTTTATCTGGAAAGCAAGAGTTTTTTCCAGAAAAAAAAAAAAAAAGAAGAAGAAGAAATCTCTCGTTTCTAATTCTTTTCTATTTTAGTACTTTTTAGATCTTAATTTATTTAACACACATCTTTAACAACTGTTACTTATTATTCAGCTTTTAACTAGTACCACATAAATCTTAAGATGTTTGTTTAATTTAATCATTACGTGACAGCCAATCCAGTCAAATCCTAGTAGACTTTGTGACCGTTTGGTCATGAAAATTTTTTCAAGGGTGAGACTGACCATTGGATCGTTTGGCTTCAAATGTGATCATTTAATTTTTGTTTAATTAAGCAGGAGCATCTTACAATAAAATAAATAAGGACCACAAAAATATCTTAACGAAAGGACGATTAGTTGAAAACTTTTATTGCATACTAAAGTTTCCTTGGGGCGTTGCTTTCTCTCTGTGGTGGATGTGGGAGTGTATACATGTGGAAAATGAGCCTAAACAGTAGATTGCACTTTGGACTTATTTACATTGTTTAAGTGGTTTAAATGAAACAAAAATTATATTGACCAAATAGTACATTCTTGAAGCTAAAATACTTGTTTAATGTGATTAAAGCTAAGCAGTACTAATTAATGAAATAATTGACGAGAAAAAATTCCACTGAAAATAAGAACTTTTGAGAGCTTAAAAGCTTAAGTTGCCGTACTTGAGAGCAATCGTGAGTGAATAATAAAAATGCGATGAGATTCAAGTGACGATAAAGGGTATTAAAAGTAAAAAGATATATAGATATGACAGAAAACGAGAGTAAAGAAATTATGAAGATATACATTAGTATGCCTAATATGTAACCTTACAAATCAACTGATTTGATTGGCTTTTTATTAATTAACTTCTAGAATTACCTCTAAATATATGCAAAACAGCAAAATGGAAGTAGTTAAGATTTAAGGACTACTAATTTTTGGCATCCCTACTTTAATGGATAACAATACGTTTGGAATAAGTTTTGTTCTACAGAATATCTCTCTCTCTCTCTATGTTATTGTTTTATATATATAGCAAATCCGTTAGATGGGTGATTAGAGCTAAGTTTATTTGTTAATTAATAAATAAAAAAGAAGAGTCTCAAATGAAAAAAGTACATAAGATAGGCTAGTCTACTTAGAACTTAGAAGGCAATCTATACCAGTTCTAATGAGGTAAGAAGATTATGTATACATATATTATTGGTATTGCTTATTTTGATAAATTTAATTTCAAATTTATCCAGATATTATTATTTTTATCTCTCATATCAAACAAACCGCTGAGATACTGAACCTTAGAGGCTTATACTAGGCTTCATAACCAAAGAGAAGTGGAAGACGAAGACATTGGTAAAAAGTGGCTGACCCCATTATCCACGCCATTGACTTAGCGACCCCAACGCAGCAAGTCTTCCATTATTATATAAAACCCTAATATAAATACAAATCGATCAATACAACAATATTCCAACCAACACAAATAATTAAACAAATTCACTTTCCCATCCACAAAAAAATGGATCACATTTTCACTCCAATTCTATATGTTCTCTCTCTCTACATCATCACAAAACATTTCATACGTAAATTCAGAAATCATCCACCAGCTCCATTTCTAACATTCCCTATTATTGGCCATCTTTATCTCTTCAAGAAACCTCTTCAACGTACCTTAGCCAAAATCTCCAATTCTCATGGCCCTGTCCTCCTTCTCGAATTCGGTTCACGTAACGTTCTTTTGGTATCATCTCCATCGGCAGCTGAAGAATGTTTTACAAAGAAGGATATTGTTTTCGCGAATCGACCTCGTTTAATGGCAGGGAAACATATTGGATATAATTACACTTCGTTGGCTTGGAGTTCTTATGGTGATCATTGGAGGAATTTGCGGAGGATTACTTCTGTTGAGATGTTTTCCAATCATCGTCTGCAAATGCTTCATGGAATTCGTGTTGATGAAGTCAAATCTATGGTTAAGAGGATTAATTCCATTGCTGTGGCTCAGAAATCTGTGGATATGAAGTCCCTGTTTTTTGAGCTGATGTTGAATGTCATGATGAGGACAATTGCTGGAAAAAGGTATGGCTTAAATTTCTCGTCTCAAAGTTCTAGTGTTTTTTAGTTTCATATATGAACTGTTTTTCACCAACTATTTAGCAAAACACATTTCAATTTTGATATGTTATTATTGCTCGGATAAGAAAAATGAAAAATTGATAGTTGGGTGGACTTTGATGAATAATTGGTGATAGTTCAGGAAAGAAAATCACACACCTTTAAGTATGGAATTCAAAAAATTGAAATAGTAATATGTTTTCGACCATTAAGCGTTTTATTTACTAAATATACATATGTATACACAGACATATACACTAATTATATATATGTTGTGTATATTTCGACTATGTTGCTAAACTAGTAGGTTGAACTGTACTTACCAATAATTTTCAATTGGGTAACTCATAACATGTTCTTGTTTGTGTGTGTCTAGCTATTTTTCAAGAGCCAAGCGCGTGAATCAAAAAAGGCCGAAACAACCTATTGTCAATTGAATCTCCTACAAATAAAACTAAAACAAACTTTTTGTTGTGTATCTTGAGTTTTGAATTTTGAATACGTTCGATGTAAAAAAGAGTTTTGGCTGTTAGGATCGATTAGCACTAAATCTATGGAGAGGATCAAGAAAACTAGAGAGAGTTCTTGAGGAGAGAGAGATAATTTCGTGGTAACACTAACCTCCACGGCGGACAGACTATTTATATTAATGACTTGAAGTATGTACAATTACACAGAGAATGAGAATAAAAGGTACAGCCTAAAATTTGGGTCGGGCTCCACAACCTAACATTAATATATAACAGTACGTCACATATTAATCAGGCTCCACAACCTAACATTGGCGTGGTTATGAAGATGAACCAAATTTTGATATAAGGTGATCAAAATTCAATTTTTTGACTCCATCACTAGTAATGAGTGATGATGACGCATATTTGTGTATTTTGGTGTCATATTAAAATGTGTGATTATCTTTACCGTATGCTTCTATTTACTTAATTGTATTTTGAACAGATACTACGGAGAGAAGGTGGAGGACATCGAAGAAGCTAAGAGATTCAGGGATATTGTGCAGGAGACATTCAGGATCGGCGGGGCGACGAATATTGGGGACTTTCTGCCAGCTTTGAAGCAGTTGGTGAAGAAATTGGAGAAGAGTTTAATTGTGTTGCAACAGAATAGAGATGACTTTATGCAGGGACTGATCAAAGATTGCAGAAAGAGAATGGAGAAACAAGGTAGTATTACTGATTCAGAAATTGAGGGGAATAAGAAGTCATTGATTGAAGTGTTGTTAACACTGCAAGAAAAGGAACCTGAATATTACAAAGATGAAATCATCAGAAGCCTTATGCTTGTAAGTTACTACTTCTAGTTTGCATTAATCCTAAATTTTGAATTATTAATTTTTTTTTTTTGCTTTAGTGCACCGGAATGACATAGACAAAGATATATTAATCCTAATTATAACGTAAGGGATAGTTTGCTCTGGAATGAATAGACAAAGATATATTATGAGATTAGTTATTCAACCATTTATATGGAGAAACCTGTCCCATCATCTTAATACAAATGGTCGGATAAATAATTCTTGGATTACTTACTACCTAAGAGTGTGGTCTAGCGGTCAATGACACGGGTTGTACATCATGAGGCCTCAGGTTTCACTTCCTAGCAGAGACAAAAACACTAGACGATTTCTTTTATTTGTTAAAGCATTGGTGGACAGAATTACCTCATGCGATAAAACAAAACAAGAAAGGATTTGGTGTAGCAGATCAAACTATTTCTCGATTTGATTAATTACCTATTAGATGTTCGAACATTGGTCAAAACTATTCCCTTAAAATATCCTTTTCTCCTTTACATGGATAGTTACAGTCATTGAGACATTTTTTTTCTTCCATAATCAAGTCATTACTCATCTAAATTGACACTTCATAAGTAATAGATAAATTAAGCGCAAATGACACCACTAATTATATGATCCTTGTTTACATATCTCCATGTTACTATTAGGTAAATTAAGTAAAATACATGTTAATCAATCATGGTTAAATAACATGAACTCTAAATTCAAACACATGACATGCATGTATTGACCTGGAGTATACATCGGTGCGCGTAAGTTTTGTGGTCCCTGAGCCAGTGTACATTCTTATTGCTCACCGCTCAAAATATGTATCCTTTGATGATATTTTGATTTGTCAACAAATTTATTCTAGTAGGAAATATCTTTGAAACACAAGGTATTTGGTGGTTGTATCAGTTTAAATTAACACTTGTACGGTCAAAGACAATTGTGTCCCATTTATTGTATCAAAATTCGTTTGGATTTCTCATTCAAAATCTAATGTGATGGTTCTTTTTAGAACTAAAGTAAAATTTAAATACTTAAAACGATAAAGCATAATAGAGTAACAAATTGTTAGAGACGTAGTGAATAACAATATAAACAATGGAAATCTTAGTAGCTTAGCTGGTTGGCTACCTTTAACTTTCACATTGTTGGTGATGGTTCAGTGCATAAAAATTTAAATATCTTTTGATTTTCATAGGTACTATTGTCAGCAGGGACTGATACTTCAGTTGGGACAATGGAATGGGCTTTATCTCTAATGTTAAACCATCCTGAAACACTGAAGAAGGCACAAGCTGAAATCGACGAACGTATAGGACATGAACGTCTAGTTGATGAGTCAGACATCAACAATCTACCTTACCTACGTTGCATAATAAACGAGACGTTTAGAATGTACCCTGCAGGACCTTTGTTAGTCCCTCACGAGTCGTCTGAGGAGACCACCGTGGGAGGTTACCGTATACCTGGAGGCACAATGTTGCTTGTGAATTTGTGGGCTATTCACAATGACCCTAAGCTTTGGGATGAACCAAGAAAGTTTAAGCCAGAAAGATTTGAAGGACTAGAAGGTGTTAGAGATGGGTACAAAATGATGCCTTTTGGTTCTGGAAGGAGGTGTTGTCCTGGAGAAGGATTGGCTGTTCGAATGGTTGCTTTGTCATTGGGATGTATTATTCAGTGCTTTGATTGGCAAAGAAATGGCAAAGAATTGGTTGATATGATTGAAGGAACTGGACTCACCTTGCCTAAAGCTCAACCCTTGGTGGCTAAGTGTAACCCGCGACCGATAATGGCTAATCTTCTTTCTCAGATTTGAACAGAAATGGTTTCGAACTACGTGAGCAAAAGTAGAATATTATTCATATTGGTCATCTGTGATAATGTGTCAATTTTGAATCATGTTGTATCTCAATGTATTCCTTGCTTATCCTATGTGTATGATCAGGTGCATAATAAGCAGTAAAATTTCTTTGTAAAAGACCCTTAGTGTGTTAGGTATGAATTTTCTCATGTTCGTCTGCTCAAAAATTTTGGAGAACATTTCCTCTTAGAAAATAAGTTCCTTAAAAATGAATAAAATGATTTTCCTCATGAAAGCGGGGAAAATGATTTTCCTGATACAAGGATGCACCTGTAGTCTCTTTGCTCCCGAGTCCTGCCACATAAATCATCGAAAGATTGCATAGTAAGATGTTTTCATGTACCACAAGGTGCAATGTTACTAGTGAATGTGTGGGCATACAGAATTTTTGTGGTTCAGCCTTTTCCCGTACTCCGTATGTAGCGAAAACTTTAATGCATCGGATTACCTTTTGCATTATGAAATGGATAAACTAGGTTAATTTTGTGGGTCATGGGCCTTTGTCCCTTCCTATGTGAATAAAATGAAGCCTAATTTATTGGACCAACCCACTTTGCCCATAGCCCAATTCTATGGGGCATATATATTGACCTTTTCAGGTCTTATTCACCATTCAGAAAAATAAGAGTTCAGCACACAAACGGAGAGAGCAGATTTTCGTCCAAAAAAAATTTCAGCCACAGCAGTCATCTTTAAAGCGCGATTCCTGCCTCGTTTCTTGTCCGATTGAGCTGGTTTTTGGACTGCGCGTTCCTCTCATATCAATCTTTGATTAGGAACTGGCAGAGCTTGATTTGGTGGTCTGTAGCTCCTGTTTTTCAGTCTCGAACAGTAGCTACGATTTTGGTGTTTGTATTCCTTTACTCTCTTGTTTTGTTGCTGTGGTGTATGTATTGTTGCTTGTTGTTTGACACTTGTTTGGTGGACATTTTGAAGGACAATATTGTAACTCTTTGGTGATTATAGTGGAGGTTTTGGTCCCGTAGTTTTTACTTTTCACACTGAAGGATTTTCCACGTAAATCTTGTGTCTCGTGTGATTGCCTTTATTCTTGTCTTGTTTCATTTGGTTGATTTATTTGTTGTATATTACTCTATTTTGCTTGGGTTTGTTTGTCTCCTCTTGGTTCAAGTTGAAAGGGAAAGTTTAGTCTTGGGTATTTTCCGCTGCTACCCTGTCGGGCTCTTTGATTGTGTGCCCGTCTTTCCTAACAAGTGGTATCAGAGCGTTGGTTGTTGTTGATTGTCGATTTGAATGATGGAGGCAAATATGAGCAAGATGATGTGTTTGAATGGTAGTAACTATCATACTTGGAAAGGCAAGATGAAAGATCTTCTATTTGTCAAGAAAATGCATCTACCTGTATTTGCGTCTACTAAACCTGAATCCATGACAGATGAGGATTGGGAGTTTGAGCACTTACAGGTTTGTGGCTATATCAGACAATGGGTTGAAGATAATGTTAGAAATCATATTGTGAATGAGACACATGTTAGAAGTTTGTGGGACAAGCTCGAGACACTTTATGCTTTGAAGACTGGCAATAACAAGTTGTTCCTGCTTAAGCAATTGATGAATATCAGGTATAAAGAAGGCAGTCCTATTTCTGATCACATTAATGATTTTCAGGGTGTCCTTGACCAGTTGTCCGGAATGGATGTAAAGTTCGATGAAGAAATTTGGGGACTTTGGCTTCTTAATACTCTGCTTGACTCTTGGGAAACTCTTCGAGTTTCTTTGACTAATTCTGCTCCCGGTGGTATTGTAACTATGGAATATGGTAAAAGTGGTGTCTTGAATGAAGAGATGAAAAGAAGATCTCAAGCCTCATCTTTTTCATCTTCACACTCTGATGTTTTGGTTACTGAAGAGAGGGGAAGAAACAAGTTCAGAGATTCAAATGATAGAGATAAAAGTAGAAGCAAGTCAAGGTCCAAACTCAAGAATGTTACATGTGACTCTTGCAACAAAAATGGGCATATCATGAAATATTATTACAAGCATAAGAGAGCTATGAGACGATAAAAGAAAGAAGGCGATAATGAAAATCGTGTTGCTGTTGTTGCTAATGATGATCTTCTTGTTGCTTGTGGTGATAATGCCATTAATCTTGTTCACGATGAGTCTGGCTGGTTTGTGGATTCTGGTGCTACTTCTCATGTTACGCCAAAGAAGGAATTATTTTCTTCTTATACTCCAGGTAATTTTGGATGTTGAAAATGGGCAATAATGATGAAGTTAAAGTACTTGGCATTGGCACGATTTGTTTGGAAAGTAATAATGGTTCCAAACTAGTTCTCAATAATGTCAAGCATGCTCAGATGTTCGCCTGAATTTGATTTCTGTAGGAAGTCTTGATGATGAGGGTTATGTTAATACCCTTGGTGCTGGTCAGTGGAAGCTTACTAGAGGTTCGATGATTGTGGCTCGAGGTGACAAGTTGTCTAACTTGTATGTATTTCAGGGCTCTACTTCTAAAAGCTTGATAAACTTGGTGGAGAATGATACTTCATCAGAGTTGTGGCATAAAAGGTTAAGTCATATGAGTGAGAAGGGGATTGATAGTTTGGCTAAGAAAAATTTGCTTTCTGGAGTAAAACAAGCAAAGTTGAAGAAGTGTGTTCATTGCTTAGCCGGTAAACAGAAAAGAGTTTCTTTTCAGAGTCATCCGCCTTCAAGAAAGCTCGATTTGCTGGAGTTGGTGCATTCTGATTTGTGTGGTCCTTTTAAAGTAAGGTCTCATGGTGGTACACTTTACTTTGTGACTTTTATTGATGATCATTCTCGCAAACTCTAGGTATTTCCTTTGAAGTCCAAGGATCAAGTACTTGATGTGTTCAAGAATTTTTAGGCCTTGGTTGAAAGAAAGACAGGGAAGAAATTGAAATGCATCCATTCAGATAATGGTGGTGAGTATATTGGTCCTTTTGATAGATATTGCAGTGAGCAGGGCATTCGGCATCAGAAAACTCCTCCAAAGACTCCTCAGTTGAATGGCTTAGCAGAGAGGATGAACAGAACACTAGTTGAGAGGATTAGATATATGCTTTCAGATGCTAAGCTTCCAGATTCCTTTTGGGCAAAAGCACTTAATACGGTTGTTTATGTTATCAATTTATCTCCTACTATTGCTTTGAATGGTGATGTCCCTGACAGAGTGTGGTCTAGTAGGAATGTTTCTTATGATCATCTTAGAGTCTTTGGGTGTAAATCTTTTGTGCATGTTCCTAAGGATGAAAGGTCAAAGTTGGATGTTAAAACTAGACAGTGTATCTTCATTGGTTATGGTCAAGATGAATTTGGCTATCGTTTCTATGATCCAGTTGAGAAGAAACTTGTTAGAAGTCGTGATGTTGTAATCTTTGAAGACCAAATAATTGAAGATTTTGAAAAAGCTGAGAAGGTTGATTCTCAGAGTAGTGAGAGCCTAGTTGATGTTGATCCAGTTCCTTTGACTACTGCTCCTGAAGAAAATCTTCATGGTGATGGAAATCAAGTTGATAATGAAGATGATGATCATGTTCAGAATGACCAGCAAGAAGTTGTTGATGCTCCATTGCAAATTGATATGGTTGATCAAAAACCAGTTGTTGATGCTCCAGAGAGTTCTCTTAGACGATCTACAAGAGAGAGAATACCTTCATCTCGTTATTCTTCCAGTGAGTATGTACGCTTGACTGACGGGGGAGAACCTGAGAGCCTTGATGAAGCCATAGAAAGTGAAGAAAAAGAAAAGTGGTTTGATGCTATGGAAGATGAAATTAAATCTTTGAAAGATAACCATACCTTTGATTTGGTTAAGCTGCCCAAAGACAGAAAAGCTTTGAAAAATAGGTGAGTTTTTCGGATGAAGCATGAAGATGGTAATCCAATTCCACGGTACAAGCTAGATTGGTTGTGAAGGGATTTAACCAGAAAAAGGGAGTTGATTTTGATGAGATATTTTTTCCGGTTGTGAAGATGTCATCTATTCGTGTGGTTCTAGGCTTAGCTGCAAGTCTAGATTTAGAGGTTGAGCAAATGGATGTTAAAACTGCTTGTCTCCATGGTGACTTAGATAAAAAAAAATTTATATGCAGCAGTCCGAAGGTTTTGAAGTCAAGGGAAAAGAGAATTATGTTTGCAAATTGAAGAAGAGCTTGTATGGTTTGAAACAAGCTCCTAGGCAGTGGTACAGGAAGTTTGGTTCCTTTATGAGTCAGCAGGGCTTTAAGAAGACTACTTTAGACCATTGTATTTTTGTGCAAAAATTCTCTGATGATGACTTTATTATTGTGTTGCTTTATGTTGATGACATGCTTGTTATTGGTCAAAATACTTGCAGGATTCAAAAGTTGAAGCAAGAGTTGAGTAAGTCTTTTTCTATGAAAGACTTAGGACCAGCAAAGCAGATTCTTGGCATGCAGATTGTTCGTGACGGGAAGGCCAAGAAGTTGTGATTATCACAAGAGAAGTACATTCAGAAAGTACTTCGAAGGTTCAACATGAATAAGGCTAAGGTTGTCAGTACACCTTCAGCTATGCACTTCAAATTGAGCACGAAGCAGTGTCTTTCCAATGATGATGAGAAGGAAGATATGAAGAAAGTTCCTTATTCTTCAGCCGTTAGTAGTTTGACGTATGCAATGGTTTGTACAAGACCAGATATTGCTCATGATGTTGGTATTGTTAGCCGTTTTCTTTCTAATCCGGGAAGAGAACATTGGAATGCTGTAAAGTGGATTATGAGATATCTTTGTGGCACTTCTAGTCTATGTTTGTGTGTTGGTACAGGGAAGCCTATTCTTTGTGGTTATACTGATTCAGACATGGCTGGTGATGTTGATACTCGAAAGTATTTGGTTACTTTTATATGGGGAGCTGTGTCTTGGCAATCTAGGTTGCAAAAATGTGCTGCTCTATCTACTACAGAAGCTGAGTTTATTGCTGTCGTTGAAGCTTGTAAAGAATTGCTTTGGATGAAGAGATTCTTGGGGGATTTGGTTGTGCTCAAGAGAGGTATGTGCTTTATTGCAACAGTCAAAGTGTCATACATCTTGGCAAGAATTCTATATTTCATGGCCGTTCTAAACACATTGATGTGAGATATCATTGGATTCGGGATGTGTCGGATTCTAAATTGCTTGAACTTGAGAAGATTCACACGAATGAAAATGGTTCCGACATGATGACTAAAGCTTTGCCCAGAGGGAAGTTTGAAGATTTTTGCATGATCGCCGGGATGGCGATCTCCTCCACATAGTCGGGAGAGGGAGAATTGTTGGGTCATGGGCCTTTGTTCCTTCCTATGTGAATAAAATGAAGCCTAATTTATTGGACCAACCCACTTTGCCCATAGCCCAATTCTATGGGGCATATATATTGACCTTTTCAGGTCTTATTCACCATTCAGAAAAATAAGAGTTCAGCACACAAAAGGAGAGAGAGCAGATTTTCGCCCAAAAACATTTCAGCCACAGCAGTCATCTTTAAACCGCGATTCCCACTTCGTTTCTTGTCTGATTGAGCTGATTTTTGGATTGTGGGTTCCTCTCATCTCGATCTTTGATTAGGAACTGACAAAGCTTGATTTGGTGGTCTGTAGCTCCTGTTTTTCAGTCCCGAACAGTAGCTACGATTTTGGTGTTTGTATTCCTTTACTCTCTTGTTTTGTTGTTGTGGTGTATGTATTGTTGCGTGTTGTTTGACACTTGTTTGGTGGCCATTTTGGAGGACAATATTGTAAATCTTTGGTGATTATAGTGGAGGTTTTGGTCCCGTAGTTTTTACTTTTCACACTGAAGGATTTTCCACATAAATCTTGTGTCTCGTGTGATTACCTTTATTCTTGTCTTCTTTCATTTGGTTGATTTGTTTGTTGTATATTACTCTATTTTGTTTGGATTTGTTTCTCTCCTTTTGGTACAAATTGAAAGGAAAAGTTTAGTCTTACGTATTTTTTGCTGCTACCCTGTCGGGCTTTTTGATTGTGTGCCCGTCTTTCCTAACAAATTTTTCTGCACTAAATCAGTATCTGAAATATGCGAATCCAATGAACTCTACTAATCAAGAATGCTAAAATACAAACTTCTTTAATTTTAAAATTTCACACTTACCAAATCTTAGTTGTCCGGTATACTGCACACTATATCAGCTGACACTCCTACACCATGATATATCATAATTAATTGATTAAATAAATAAACATATTACTATCATCTTATAACTAGGCACTTGACTTGAGCAAGTACATGTATTAGGTCAATTGTTACCAACAACGCAATAGAAATGAGACAAAAACTAAATAACTAATGCTCTCTCTGGAACACAAAAAATCAATTATACAATTTACGATGGAACACATTTTCACTCTATTTCTCTATGCTCCTTTGCTACTAGCTTTATACATTATAACAAAACATTTCTTAAGAAAACTCAGAAATAATCCACCAGCTCCATTTCTAACTTTGCCAATTATTGGCCATCTTTATCTACTCAAAAAACCACTTCAACGTACCTTGGCCAAAATCTCCAATTCTCATGGCTCTGTTCTTCTCCTGGAATTCGGCTCTCGAAAAGTACTTTTGGTTTCATCTTCATCAGCAGCTGAAGAGTGTTTCACGAAGAACGATATAGTTTTCGCGAATCGCCCCCGTTTAATGTCCGGGAAAATTCTTGGTTATAATTTCACTTCGTTGGTTTGGTGTTCTTACGGAGATTACTGGAGAAATCTACGGAGGATCACTTCGGTTGAGATGTTTTCCCCTCATCGTCTGCAAATGCTTCATGGAATTCGCGTGGATGAAGTGAAATCTATGGTTAAGAGGATCAATTCCTTTGCCATGGCTGAGAAATGTGTGGATATGAAGTCCGTGTTCTTCGAGCTGATGTTGAATGTCATGATGAGGACGATTGCTGGAAAAAGGTATGTTTAAATGTGTGACTGTCTCATTTAAAAGTTAAACAATATATATACTATACATACCTATACACAATTCTGATAACTGTTTTTTGCGGGATATTTGTTTTTTCGGCTGCTTTCTGGATCCCCTTTGTGGAAGATTATCCAGCATCACTCTAGACCTGAAAACAGAAAGCAGCCAAAAAAACTAAACAAATGACTCTACTTACTGATTCTATGAATCAAAACTTGACTCCTTCCGGTACTTTTTATTCCTGCAAAACTACTCACTCTCTCTTTGATTTCCTTTTGTATTTGTATAGCTATGAACTCAGTATTTGTATGAAGTCCGCTATACGTTCTCCAGTTCCTTGCTTGTCATGTATCATAAATCAATGTTCCACATATTGCAGCCGCAATTTCTTTCAACAAGTGTGTCAAATTTCTACGTTGAAGTTACAATGTAATAGCAGTTAGTGTACTTGGAAAAGAGAGGGAAGGAAAATATCTTCAATTCATTGTAACTGCCTTGATCTTTACATGATAGAATGCACACATATATTGCTCAACTTGTTATGCCAGCTGTCAGCTTAAGCTGCAGCTAACCAACTCAACTATAACTTCCTAGTGCCAGCTCATTCTTTCTCTAACTATTTTTTCAATTAATATCTAATCAACTACAAGTATTTTAATACTCCCCCTCAAGCTGGAGGGTGAAAAATATCAAGAACCCCCATCTTGGATAACAGAAAATTGTGTTGAGCTAATCCAAGACCTTTAGTCAAGAAGTCTGCAAGCTGGAATTTAGTAGACACATGAACTGGATGTATGAGACCCTCTTTGAGCTTTTCCCTGATGAAATGACAGTCGATCTAGATATGTTTAGTGCATTCATGAAACATGGGATTTGCAGCAATTTGCATAGCTGCTTTACTATCACAATAGAGTTGAATGAGAGTGGTTACAGTAATTGACAGATCTTTTAAAAGACCTATCATCCAAATGACTTCAGTGACTACAGCTGCCATGCTGCGATATTCTGCCTCTGCTGAACTACGACTAACAGTATGTTGCTTCTTCGATTTCCAAGAAACCAACGAAGATCCCAGTTGTACAACGAAGCCTGTAACTGACCTCCTTGTGTTAGGGCATGCCGCCCAATCAAAGTCACAATGCACCACCAGATTATCTATAGGACTTCTCTTCATGAAAATACCCAGTCCAGGTGAACCTTTAATATATCTTACCACTCTTAATGCTGCCATCCAGTGTGATTGTTTGGGATGTTGCATGAACTAAGTAAGTAGTTGAACTGCAAAGCAAATGTCTGGCCTAGTAATGGTCAAGTATATTAACTTTCCAATAAGTTTTTGGTACCTACTCATCAAACAGAGGATTCCTGCTTTCCTGCATATTCATCATACTCAACAGAGGTGAGTTTAGCGTTGGCCTCTAAGGGGGTAAGAACTGGTTTGGCTCCTGCCAATCCAACATCAGAAATAAGCTCTAATGTGTATTTTCTTTGATTCATCAAGATTCCATGTTGTGATCTCAAGACTTCAATCCCCAAAAAATATTTTAACTCTCCAAGGTCCTTGACTTTAAACTGGCTGTGCAGATACTTCTTTGCTTCATCTATAAGTTTTGTACTGCTTCCTGTAAGAAGAATGTCATCCACATAAATCAATAATATCACTATATCATCACCACATAGCTTGGTGAATAAAGAGTGATAATGTCAACTCTGGTTGTAGCCTGCATCAAGTAAAGTTGTGGTCAACTTAATGTTCCACTGTCTTGATGCTTGCTTGAGCCTATATAACGACTTTAATAGCTTGCATACTCTAGTCTCTCCCTCTCTGCGAAATCCTTGAGGTAATGACATGTAAAACTCTTCATACAAATCACCTTGCAAGAAAGCATTGCTCACATCCATTTGGAAAAGATTCTAATCTTTGGAAGCTGCTATACTAATTACTGTCCTCACAGTTCCCATCTTGGCTACAGGAGAGAATGTTTCATGATAGTCTAAACCTTCTCTCTGTGTATAGCCTTTTGCAACCAATCTTGCCTTATACTTATCAATTTCTCCATTAGCTTTGAGTTTGACCTTGTACACCCATTTAGATCCTATAGGCTACTTACCAGGTGGTAATGAAACTAGCTCCCAGGTCTTGTTTTCTTCTAGAGCATTTATTTCCTACTGCATTGCCTTAATCCATTCTTCATGCTGTGAGGTTTCTTCAAAATCTTTTGGTTCTTGTATTGCTAAGAATGATCTCAAGTATGCCTGGTATGAACTTGATAAGTGAGAATAAGCCACATAGTTAGATATTGGATATGAACAATTTGTTGTGGACTTGGCAGGTGTCATATAATCACTAAGCCAAATTGGAGGCTTAACATTTCTTAAGGGTCTTCCTTGTGCAAGCTGAGCTGTAGGTACTAACACTTCTTCAAGTGTATTCTCCACATCCATGTCATGCTGATCATTCTCTTGATCAGTATTTGTATTGCTGACCACTGCAGATTTTGGTTCAATAAATTTACTCCTGTCAACTGGTGAATCTGTAACTATGACTGGTGTTGCTTCCTGCATGATCATATCTGGTAACCAAGTTGCTTGTTGATCATAGTTGTCCCTAACAGGTGGAGGAACTGTGAACATTTCTTCATCATCTCCATGCTCTTCATTCTTGAAAGGAAAAATTAGTTCCTTAAATGTCACATCTCTACTAACAAAAAGAAGACCAGTGCTAGGTTCATACAACCTATATCCCTTCTGACTTTCACAATATTCTATCATAACAACTCTTGTTGCTCTTTCTTGGAATTTGTCACCTTTTGGTAAAACATTTGCATAGCAAAGACAACCAAATACCCTTAAGTGATCATTTTTTGTTGGTCTGCCAAACAACATTTCATATAGAGTTTTGTCATTCAAAAATGAGGAAGGTAACTTGTTAATGAGATACACAACAGTTCTCACACATTCCCCCCAAAATCTGACGGGTATTCTACTTTGAAACTTTAATGCTCTAGCAACCTCTAAAATATGTTTGTGCTTCTTTTCCACAGTCCCATTTTGTTGGGGTGTGTAAGCACAACTAGTTTGATGGATGATTCCATTGGATCTAAACATGTCAGTGCATTGAGAGTAAACAAATTCTGTACCATTATCTGACCTAAACACCTTAACATAAACTCCAAATTGATTCTTTATCAAGGACAAAAAATTCTTCAACACACAAAAGACTTCACATTTAGACTGAATTAAGCAAATCCAGGTATACCTGCTATAGTCATCAACCAGTGTTACAAAAGAATGTTTTTTATCATATGTAGGCTTCTTGTAAGGACCCCATACATCTAGGTGCACTAATTCAAAAAGGTTGATGCTTTATTTGTATTAGGAAATTTCAATCTATGTTGTTTAGCTAGTGGACAGATCTCACAAGTGTCATGTATCTGAGGATGAATTCTTCTGTGAAGAGTGGTGATGTGTTGCATTGCTGCCCCTGATGGATGTCTTAATCTATAGTGCCACAAAGTGCTTTCTATACTGTTACTGAACACTGTAGACGCACCAGTTGTAGACTTGGTGTAATTATTTAGAATGTACAAGCCTTCTCTTTCCTTACCAATCCCCATGACCTTGCCATTGGAGAGTGCCTGAAATACACAGGAATCAGGGAAGAAAGTAACAGCACAACATAACTCTCTAGTTAGATTTGAAACTGAGAGTAGATTGAACTTAAACTCTGGAACATGTAACACATTATGTATTTCATGATCTCTCAAAATCATAGTCTTTCCTGCACTGCTGACTCTTGCATTAGCACCAGTAGGAACCTGAACTCTGTTAGAAAAATCATCCTGTAGGCTTCTAAGTGAATTAAGAAGTTATTTGAAAGGAGTAATGCGGTGTGATGCATCTGTGTCTATTATCCACTCAGTTGCAAAGGCATTGGATAGTAAGGCAGTGATACCTGCTAAGTTTGAAGAGTACTCAGGTAACTTGTCTTTACCCATCAAGTTCATCATTTGATTATACTGCTGCTTAGAAAAGAAATGACTCATGGTCGTAGAAGCTTCATTTTCAGCACTAGTGGTGTTGACTCGAGGTCTATAACCAGATTTTGTTGCAGGTCTGGGGTTATAGGAGTTCCCTTGTGGTCTGTAACCTCCTAACTGATTATAAGAATAACCCTGTAGTCTATATCCTCTTGAGTGATTCTGAAATTGCCCTTGTGATCTAAATCCACCTGACTGATATGAAGGATTTACATATGTATTGGAATCAGTTGCCTGGATATTTCCACTCGGTCGAACAGTAGTCCCTCCTGGTTTTTTACTCTAAAAATCATTAGGGTACCCAACCAACTTATAGCAATCTTCCTTTACATGATTTTTATATCCACAATACTCGCAAAACATATCAAACCTCTTTGTAGCTTCCTTCACAGAATCAAATTTGTTCGATTGTGACTTCCCTGCAAATAATGCCATAATTTCCTTTTTGTCATCTATCACCCCTAAACTTCTCTGACTTTCTTCCTGTGCAACAATGGCATAAGCTTCATTGACTGTGATAACAGGTGCCCTAGCCAGTATGTTACTTCGAATTTGATTGAAGCTTTCATTCAATACCATAAGGAATTGCAGTAACCTTTGGGATCGTAAGTGTTCCAAATAAGCACGTGATTCCTCACAATCACAATGAGGTAATGGTGCCATTATATCCAATTCATGGCATGCATCTTTCATCTTCGAATAATAGGTGGTTACAGAGTCCATACCTTGTCGCAGAGTCACAATTTCTGTCCAGAGATGGTAAATTTGCGTCAAATTACTTCTGTCAAATCGTTTCTTGAAATCGATCCAAACTTGCTTCGCATTTGAAGCGTAGAGAATAGTCGGCATCAACTCAGCCGCAACGGTACATCCAATCCATGAGAGTACAATTGCATTGCATTTCTCCCATAATTCGGCTAATTCACCTTTAAATCTATGCTTTGCACATGATCCATCTATGAATCCCAGCTTCCCTTTATCTCTGAGTGCCAATTTCATGGATCTACTCCACAGATCATAATTCTCTGGTCCTGTGAGTTTAATTGGTATAATCACTGCTCCAGGTGTATCAGATGCCTGAAGATATAGAGGATGATGATGATCGATAGTTACAATAGGTTCGGCTTCAATAGAGGTTTCTCTAGTTTCTCCCATGGCTGTTTGTGCGCTTCAATGGCAAATTCACAGCGAAGACGACGATAGCTGCTTTGATACCATGTTAAATTTCTACCTTGAAGTTACAATGTAATACCAATTAGTGTATTTGGAAAAGAGAGGGAAGAAAAATATCTTCAATTCATTGTAACTGCCTTGATCTTTACATGATAGAATGCACACATATATTGCTAAACTTTTTATGCCAGCTGTCAGCTTAAGCTGCAGCTAACCGACTCAACTATAACTTCCTAGTGCCAGCTCACTCTTTCTCTAACTATTTTTTCAATTAATATCTAATCAACTACAAGTATTTTAATAAAGTGTTTCCAATGCCTGCTCTTGATCCAGTGCATACTCTCTTTAATATTCCTGATAGGGATTGGAATTCCTGACCAATTGATCATGCTTCCCGAACTTCAGTGATCCATCTGCAATCTACAAATAAGTTGTCAAACCTCGAGCTTAGGCCCTAGACGTGGCACGCACCCGATACTATTGCTAGTACGAGCGAACGTTTTGGCATATCATATGAGCATACAGCTAACATAATGAATAGAGAGGAAACAGAATAGAATAAGAGTTCTTAAAGGATAAAGTCTTTCATCAATGTTCATTAATATCACTTAACGTCTGAAGATACAATAGTCATGACAAATAATACTAAAAATTACAAGATCTGTCTGGCAACTAAATCAGTCTGTAAAGCCTCTAATAAGTACCAATACTAAAAGGAAAGAAAATATAATGAAGTCATCATATCCCATCCAACCTCCCGATAGAAAAGAGGCTCACCAATAGCAAAAGATAGAGATCCTAATGAGGCGCCTGACCGCGGACATGAGAGCCAGAACCTACATCATGAAACGATGTAGCGCCAAAGACGGTCAATACGTGGAATGCATTGGTATGCAAAACCATTTTAGGAGGGTAGTACATCAAGAGATTAGAAATGACAATAAAATTCAAACATAAAAGAAGACAACTGGAAAGGAACAAGAATATAAGCTAAATTTATAATTGATCAAGTAAAGTAGATTTAATTCCTTTAATTATTTGTGGGAGAAAGTAGTGAACCGTCATAAACCACCATGTGAGCGCATGGAGTCTGATCTTGGCCCGATCAGCTAAGCCGTCCTATACCTTGACGGGCATAGGACGTGACATGACATAATTTGCTAGCAAGTATCCATGGTTAGTCCCTTTTCGGGACACATAAAAAAAGAGTCATCCAAATTGCGAAATAATCTCTATCCTATGTCAGCAAACATAGTTTCGGGCATTTGTCATTTCAACTTATGCCTTCACGGTCAGCTAACTAACTCCCTTATGCTCATGACATTATCTTATTTATCTGATTAGTTCTTGACCAAAAATTTTAGTCTTGTTACGTTCATGTTCATAGTTTAGCCTTTTCAGGCTCATGCTCATGGTTTAGCCTCTTTAGGCTCATAATTATGTGTAACCACTTTAGGCTCATATTGAGAGTTAACCGTAATAGGTTCATATTCATGAGTTAACACTATCAATATTGGAGAGTCATGATAGGTAATTTCATGGTTCAATATGATATAATTCATGAACATGTATGGAACCATTCTTGTAAAAATATTCATATTAATATTATTAAGTATCTATTAACTAGGTCAATGGGAAAATTCCTTAGAAATTGGTATTATTATACTAGGGCTTGCAATTTCATAATGTATAGTTCATAGTGCAAAGAGCTTTAGGCATGTTACGAGAAGGTGACTTTCTTATGGATTATGGAATTGGAATCATATTTTAAGAGTTTCATAAAATTTTATCTTATAACTTTAATAGAAACATTCACATGATGGCATGACTGAGATTTTAACATGGAGGGTTGGCTAGATATTGTATTACAAATCATCTACAACCAGAGATTTTGGAAAACAGATTAACATGAGATCCCAGTAGAAGATAAAGCAGTCCTTCCTACTTGTTAAACTTAAAGAATTTCAGCATGCTGGCATATACTCAAACGGGATCGGACATTAATTTAAAAGATAACAGGGATGTTCTTTATGTTAATTAATCCTAACGTCTTTCAAGAAATTTAGAAATAGAAAATACTTGTTGAAGATTATTTAGACCACCATATTATTGACTGGACAAGATTCAGGTTCTAGATTTAGGCAAAATCAGTCCTTACATTATGAATACATAAGCACTTGTTAAGACGCCAAGAGGAAATAGAACTTGAGAGGTTGATTTGTTTTTAATCTAACTGTTGAATACAAACACCTAGACACCATCTGTTTGGAAAGGAGATTACAAAACAGATTTGGAGAATAAGAAAACATAATGAAGCGTGAGCAAAAGATGATTCTACATACCTCAAAACGTTTGAAGAACTTGAGCTCTGGAGAAGGGATTAGACTTGTTTTCTTGAATGAATTTCATCAGATTCTTGAGATTTGAGTTTTAGAGGAGGAATACGGATGTTTATTTATGGATATCATATGAAAAATTGATGGGGAAAAGTAAGGTTTTATCCTGTGAAACTTGAAGGCAGGGAGGTTTGTATTGTAACGTGTAACTGATGGATAGTAAGTCTAGGAATCTTAACGTATAAAATTAATGGAGAAGTAGGTTTTAATAACTTGGGGTTAATGTAAAAAGGAAAGGACAAAATTATCCCTCCGAGAATATGAAAAGAAAAGAAAAAAAGAAAACTTTCGTCTTTACTCGGGTCTCGGATTAATGAGTTGTTGGTGGCGTTGGAAAGAAGACTCAAAAATCTTTAATTTGATAGGTAATGGGTCACATAATTCTAAATATTCTAGGAGAAATGTTTGTTTAAATTTGGACCTTGTGTGAACCTATATGAATACTTAATCACTAAAGGACCTTTCACTCAAATTTGTTTTAGAGATTTCTTATGCCCTTAATTCATACCCAATACCCCTACGAAACTTAAGACTTGACCTTTGCACCTAGATACAATAAAATTTCTAGATTCTGGTCAAAGTACATATGAAGAGAGGTCCAATTGATTTTATTTTTAGCTCAAACGTTCAGGGTGTTACATAAGTGTTGGACATTTTAATGTTCCCAAAGCACAGTAGCACACAAACAGCAATTAGCATCCCCTGCAATAGGAATATGTAGTCGCATCAGCCTTTCCTCACTGAGCAACTTGTCCTGGTATGCTAGCTACAATATAATCCTTTGCTAGGCTACATCACAGAGCTCCAAATCAGTTCATGTTGAAGATTGAAAAAGAAGTCTCACATTGTTGGTTAATGAGATGGACGGTCTCTTTATATGACTTGGTCAATCCTCCTCACTTTGAGCTAGCTTTTCGGGTATGAGTTAGGCCCAAGACCTAATTTTACAGTTCAGCATCCCTTAATCTAGTCATTGCCCCCAACATTTCAATCCTTGACACTGGTTTCGGTACTAATGAATTACCCATATAAACCATTTATGTTGATAAATTAGTTGGTTGAACAGCATATATCCATAACCTTCCCATTGGATAACATGTTCTTGTGAAAAGGTCAAATCAACCTATTATCTTTGTGTTTTTGGTTTTTCACCTGATGTCCAGTATCCACGTTGGTGTCCGACTAATCCGGATTCACGCCTAGAAGTCCTCCTATGGGGTAAAATGCTCCCTTTCGAAAGCGACTCCATATCCAAGGCTTCCTTAGTTTAAATTTCAAACTGTCAGAAAATGTATACTTATATTTATTTAATTATGTTTTCAACAGATACTACGGAGAGAACGTGGAGGACATCGAAGAAGCTACGAGATTCAGGGAAATGGTGCAGGAGACTTTCAGGATTGCCAGTGCAACGAATGTAAGCGACTTTCTGCCAGCGTTGAAGCGGTTGGTGAGGAAATTGGAGAAGAGTTTAGTTGCGTTGCAACAGAAGAGAGACGAGTTTATGCAGGGACTGATCAAAGATTGCAGAAAGAGCATGGAGAAACAAGGTACTGTTACTGATTCTGAGATTGAAAGAAAGAAAAAGCCATTGATTGAAGTGTTGTTAACACTGCAAGAAAAGGAACCTGAATATTACAAAGATGAAACTATCAGAAGCCTTATGCTTGTAAGTTACTTCAATTTTGTATTATTATTTTATCTCTCGAATTCCTTAGGTATGAGTATTATTAAGGGGGTGAAATAGATATTTAAGAAAGTCAATTAGAATAGAGGATGGAGAATGTTTATTGTTCAAAATTTGTTTGGATTTGTCATTCATAATTATATTCATTTTAGAACTAAAATAAAACTTGCATACTTAAAAAATAAACCACAGAAAAATAGAGTAACAATTTGTTAGAGATGTAGTTACTACGGGGAAATCTTAGTAGATGAGTTGGTTGGCTACCTTGAACTTTCATCTTGTTGGAGAAGGTTCGACTCTCCACCTTGTAATCCCCTTCCTATCCCCTTCCTGTAAATACATTTTAAATCGTTGGTGCATAAAAACTTAAAAATCTTTAATATTTGTAGGTACTATTAGCAGCAGGGACTGATACTACAGTTGGGACAATGGAATGGGCTTTATCTCTGATGTTAAACCATCCTGAAACACTGAAGAAAGCACAAGCTGAAATAGACGAACGTATAGGACACGAACGTCTAGTTGACGAGTCAGACATCACAAATCTACCTTATTTACGTTGCATTATAAACGAGACGTTCAGAATGTACCCTGGAGGACCTCTGTTAGTCCCTCACGAGTCGTCTGATGAGACCACCGTAGGAGGGTACCGAATACCTGGAGGCACTATATTGCTTGTGAATTTGTGGGCTATTCACAATGACCCTAAGCTTTGGGATGAACCAAGAAAGTTCAAACCAGAAAGATTTGAAGGACTAGAACGTGTTAGAGATGATGCCTTTTGGTTCTGGAAGGAGGAGTTGTCCTGGAGAAGGATTGGCTGTTTGAATAATTGCTTTGTCATTGGGATGTATTATTCAGTGCTTTGATTGGCAAAGAAATGGCAAAGAATTGATTGATATGACTGAAGGAACTGGATTCAACTTGCCTAAAGCTCACCCTTTGGTGGCAAAGTGTAAGCCGCGACCTGTAATGGCTAATCTTCTCTCCCATATTTGAACACAATTCTCTCGAACCACATGACCAAGCTAGAATATTTTTCATATTGGTCATCTATGTTAATGTATTTCATCCCTTATTAAGTATTTTCACCCTAATTTTCGTTAATGTGATGGTCCTTACCATGCTATCTGTATCATTAACAATACTAAGAAACAATAAGTAAACATGTATCATATTCATAGAGCATATCAACATCTAAAAACAAGGAGATGATATTGCTCCAAATGGCGTTTTCGTCATCAATCAGTTAATCATCCAAGGATGCAAGTAGATAACACATATTCTTGTCTAAGCTAAGAGTACATAATTCAACCCACCATTGCTAAGACTAGATAATACCAGATATAGTACTACAATACCGATTATCTTCATCATTTCTTAGTTAATAATCCACGGACAGTCTTTATCTATTGTATTTCCTAGTTTTATTCTTTAATATCATCAGCCTTCATTTTCATCACAAACTACAGAACCTTCCACCTAGCGCATTTCCGGCAATGCCTTTCATTGGCTATATATCTCTAATTATTGGGTAAACCTTTCCACAGAGCTTTATTTGAAGTCTCAAACTGCTATGGTTCAATAGTGTTTCTTCAATTTGGCTCTCGGTCTGTCCTTCTTTCATCACCTTCAGCAGCAGAAGAATGCTTTACCAAAAATGATATATCTTTGCCAATCGTCCTGATTTTCGCATTGGTAAGTTTTCGGGTACAATTTTACACCAGCCTGGCCTGGTCCTTAATTTTATGGAGAGCACTAGAGAAATCTTTGAAGAATTTCTTCTCTTGAGGTTCTATCTTCCTGTAGAATTCAGACACTATCTGCCATAAGTTCTGATGAAATACACTACCTGATTGTAGACTCTTTCGAGTCTCCGTAGAATGTACTGGAGATGACATCATCTCTTTTTAACTTCACGTTCAATGTGATATCAAGAATGATTTTGCAGGAAAAAGGTACTATGGAGGAAAGTTGAGAACTCGAAAGAATCTAAGTTATTCATGCCACTGTTCAAAGGCTAATATTTTGGATTTCATGCCATTTATGAGGTAGTTTGGTTTGCATAGTACCGAGAAAATTTGATGGAATTATAGGAGAGAGAGATAAACTTATGCAAAAGGAAATAGAAGAGCATTGTAGACAGTGATTTTTTATACTTCCTAAATTTTAACTTGTTTATCAATATTAAATATTTTATATTTTTATATTTAATATATATTATTTTAATTCTTATTTTTATTTTAATAAATTTTTAGTTAAAAAATAAAATTTTGAGATATTTTATTTTATTTTTATTTTAATTTTAAAAATAATACAAAAATTAAAAAAAATTATATAAAATATTTTTTCTTTTTAAATGTTAAATAAATAAGTAGTTTTATTATTATCTTAAATATATTTATTTAAGGCTATCCATAATTTTTATTGTATTTTCTTAAAATATAAAAATTAATTAGTTATTTATATTTATTATTATCCTATTATCTTATTTATTTATTTTTGTTTATTTATTATTATTTAAAAAAAAGAATTATTTTAAATTTTAAATCCTCCTCTGCCAAAACCATAACCTCTTCCTCTCCCCCCCCCCCCCCCCGCCGAAAAACTGTTCCGCCAAAAAAGTCATCTTTTTAAGGACTTTTTTACCCAAAATTCAGGGGACTTTTTCTTTGGACGATCAGAAACAGTAAAAAACAAAAACAGAGAAAAAAATATCGGAAGAAAAACCAAAAGTAAAAAGTGAAGTTGAAATTGGATTCGTTTTCGAGTTTTCAGTGACAATTGTTTGCTGCTTCTGTATTACTCTGTTTAAATTAATCACAAGTTCTTATTCCAACTTGAATCATCTTATGTTATAAAGTTTATAGATGAAAAGTATGAATAAAAATATCAAGTGATTTCATGTATTATGAATGGTTGATTGATTAAATGAATCTTTATTACTATATGTTATGTGATTAAAAACTCGGTATGTTGATACTATGTGATTTAAATTAAAACGGAATGAGAATAGCAGAGAACGGAAACAAGCATGTTTCAATTTCATACTGTTATCTGCATATACACATTTACGCACATACTCACCACTAATACACACACCACACACAGGAAAATTTATAGAAAAGCAAAATCAGTGACAAATAGAAATTTAAAAAAAAAAAAAAAAGAAGCATCAAACGATTTGCTCTAATTTTTTTGGCGAGGAAGTTACCGGAATCTTCGATTATCATGATTAAATAATCCCAAACCTCCTTCTTATTACTGTTACTGTTCTTGCGGTGTAATTCCGCCAGAGAACTTAAAATTTGCCCGTCAACCGGCGAGATCCCTTTTCCCCTTTCCCGCTGTTGCTCCAAAATCGTCAAAACCCGTCGCTCCGCCGCATATTCCGCCGCCAATACCCTCTTTTCCGTCGCCACCACAGCCGGCGAACCCACGCCGACGACCATCGCATCATATCCCAACTTCAAAATCCGGAGAGAACTACTTTACTGCTTATATTTTTGTTGTTTTGTTTTGAATCCATATTTTTCTGTACATATAAATATAATAGTGATTTATGTAATTGATTTAATGTATTATTTTATTTTATAATTTTTATTTAATTATTTTGTTTGTTTGATGTTACGTGTATATATATCTATAGTTTAAATAATTACTTTGTTTATTATGAAAGTAGTGATGATATAATAGAATATGATTTAGTTGGTTTAGAATAAAAGATAAGATAAAATTATTACTAGTTTGCAAGTGGTAAATCAATATTTTTAACAGTAAATAAATATTAGAGGCAAGTTTAAAATATTCGTCTCAATAAAGAATACGGCGTACGCATCTTTCTGAGACATTTTAAAATTTAAGGATGCAATAATACACCTTGACAAATATTTTTTCTAAAATTAACTTTCATCGATTTATTTAATAGAAGAGATGTAGACAGATATTTTTGATATATAAAAAAATGAATAAATTTAAGTCTTAGCATAATTTATCAAAAATAATTTAAATCAAGATAAGTCAATAAAAGCGACCGTGCTAGAACCACGGGACTCGAGGAGTGCCTCATACCTTCCCCTCGGTCAAAAGAATTCCTTACCCGGTCTTCTGTTTTCGCAGCCCAAAAATAAAGTCATTTCCTTTTTATTAGGGATTCAATAAGGTGACTTGGAACACTATAACAATTCCAAGTGGCGACTCTGTTAATAAACTAATCTCTATTCAATACTGTCACTTTAATTGAAAAACCCCTTCGAACTCGAACCTCGAACAAAAAAGGGGTGTGACAAGCATCATCGGTTAAACTGTACTGGTGGTTCTTTTCCTTCAGAAGAGGCTGTAGCAGGTAAGAGAAAAACTATCATGTAAGTCTTGTAAGATTTACAGGAAACAGACCTCGAATACTACACAGATGAAGCAGTTACAAACATAATGTAGGAAAGAAAATATCACCCTCCCCAAACTCCACTTATGAGATTACACTTTGATATGTTGTTTTATCTATAAATTCAGAAATTTTAAGGAAAGCACAGGCAGAAATTGACACACACCTTAGACAAGACTGCTCGATTGATGAATCTGATTTGGCAGAACCACCATACATACGATGTATCATCAATGAGTGAGACATTGCGTATGCATCTAGCGACTGCTTATATTGGCATCGGGCTCAACTTCTTCAATGCCTTCAGTGGGAAATTCCCAACTGTGAAATCATCTGATATGCATGAAGGAATTAGATTAGCAGTTTCATAGAAGATTCAACCTTTATTCGAGAAATGTTCACGACCAAATATGATCGAACTTCTTTCCGTACTTTCATTCTGGTCATAATTGTACCCTCATTATGTCCAAACAAATAGATATTTTTAATTCCAACTTCTTTATTCTTTCATTCAAGTGAGATTTTTGGAATATACTGGGTATGCCGTTGTTTATGTAAGTGAGATAGTGAGGAAAATAAAACAAATACGAAAACAATGACATATAGTGGCAAAACTTATACCTACAGAGAATAATTTATATCTGCAAAACCTGTACCTTATTATTCATGAAAATGGTAGCTTATGGAACTCCGTATGGCCGGAATGACATGAAAGTAACCATAATACAACAAGTGTTTGTCTGTTGACAGAGGATAAAGAGTCTAAGCCAACAAGCAGTACGTATATACTCAAAAGACTCATCTACTAGTATCATAGGTGGATCCAATATTTGAAGTTAAATTCGCTCATCGACTTCAATTTAATATAGAAAATAATAAATAATTAAGTTTACAGTCAAATAATTATAGATATTTAGGAAATTTCTAAACATATATACGATGTCTGGATAAAGTTATTGAGTTCACAAGAACCATAACCGAAACTGTGAAACAACCCCGATCAAACTATGGATAATAAAGCATCATTAACATAAAGAACCCATTATCAAAGAGAATCCGTGAATTTAAAATAAAATATTAAATGGTTGATCAGTTCAAGAGGAGCATAGGCAACTTGACCAAATGACCACAACAACTTATAATTCATCATGCAGGGAAAATATTAGAACACTTCAAACCTAACAATATATATGATTTTCTTTTTCACAATAACACATATAGAACCCAGCTTCAGGGAAAAAAAAATGGAGACCTTCAAAAACATGCAGTGGTGGATCTAGAATTTTTGTTCAGGGGGTTCGATATATAAAGAAGTAAGCATATAAAAAATTACATTATAAAAACAAAGTAGATATCCGCTAAACTTTACCTGCCTTATCATGTTCTTTTAACATTTCTTCTCAGCTTTGCTTTGCGAGCCCTTCTTACAAAATATTATATCTTTTTCTGACTTTCATTTTGCAGTTTTATTTTATTTTTAATTTTTCTTTTTTCAAACTAAGCCTCTACAAAAAAAAAAATAAGGTTCTTAAAAATGTGTAAGCATTGAATTACTATATTATAATATATATTTAGTACTTCAAAATAAAAGTAAAAATTATTGAACAACTTCAATATTAATATATTGAATGTAAATTATAATTCAAAAGAACGAACTATGTAATTCGATAAAATAATCTGAAAAAGTTGAGAAATCCAATATTTTTGTATACTATATAAAACTAGTCAAATATATGAAATTATTTTGAACAAATATGGCATAAAACGTATAAAAAGAGATATGCATAGTATGTATTTTATTTTTGGAGGGGGAATTGAAAATTATATAAATCTAGCTATAACTTTAAACTAGTACTGAGAGCATCAAAAAATATTGTATTGAAATACTTTTCGTTCCAACTATGTAAAAATAAATTTTATACAAAATATTTTAGACCCAATATTTATTCTTAAAAATAAAATAAAATAAAATAAATAAGTTTAAATTAAATATTACATACACACAAATGAATTAAATGGGCTAACTAATTTGTGTTAATCAGGCCCAATTGCCAATTAGAGTGAAAAAGGTCTAAGCTAGGTGTGAGGAGGGCGAAAAGTTTTCACAAAACTAAAACAACAGCTCCAAGAGGGAATCGATTGAACCTGCGACTTTAACATTAACATGAACCCCCTTAACCATTGAGCTACGCCTTACAGTTGTGTTGAGGGAGTTCATTAAAGCCATTATAGCCGTATAATTCAAATTTGGCTTATGTATATATAATGTTATTTTTCGGTTGAGGAAGTTCGGATGAACCCCTCACTTCAAGGTAGATCCGCCCTTGGTGGAGGAGCCAAGATTTTTCGACATCTACTATATATATACATTTATATGTATAAAATAATTTTAACCATTATATAATAGCATAATTTTCCTATGAAAGAAGTTCGGATGACTCGGTTGAAGGGTAGCTCCTCCCCTAAAAACTTGAGAATTCAAGTCATTCATTTAGGTGCTTTATAATTGAGTAGGTCTTGAAGTAGACTTTAATAAGGTCACGTCATAGGGTGTTGAGATTATTAATTTTACCATGCTTAGCTTGAGCATGTTTGGATAAAATTTAAAAAAATAACTTTTTAGGTTAAGTGATTAAAAGCTTAAAATAAGTACTTACAAATTAAGCAATAAGTATTTGGATAGAAGTGCTGAAACTAGAAAAAAATTATTGGATGCGTTTGGTAAACAAGTGATATTAAATATTTTTTTTATTGTTTAAATGACTTAAATGTTCTTAAAATTATTAACACCATAAATGAGGTGAATTATTTATAATTTTTAATTTTAAAATAAAATTTTTGAATAAACCTCCGATTAATGATGAATTCGATAAAAATAAAGAAGAAAGATAAAAAAGAAATTGGAGGGAAGAGATGAAGCGAAGCGGCAAAGAGAAAAAGAAAAAAAATATATATTTAAGGGCTACAAGTTTAGGATATTGTTGGAATTAGAGGAAAATATAATGGATAAAAAGGTAAATATTTTGAACAAACCTAAAAGAATTTTAATCTAAAAAATAAAAAGTTGAGGCATCCAGCTTCTCACCTTTTTATTATTTTAATCAATTTTTAGTTTTTTAAGTATTTTTTAGTTTTACCAAACACCTTAAAAAGTTAAAAAAAAGATTAAAAACTAGTTTGACCAAAGTTTAATCCTATCCAAACGGGCTCAAATACTTCTATATGGATTGATGAGATCTTGACATGATTGTTAGAATTTTTATGTTTTATTAGATTGCTGGTATACATAATCACCCGATGCACGGGTGATATTAAAGTATCTATTTATAATTATTTAATACATTGATTTTAATATAAGATTGTAAAATCATATTAAATTAAATAAGTGCAAATTATATTAATCAGCATTGTATGGTAATTCAATCATTTTTTATAAGAGTAGAGTAACTGAAATAAGAAGATATAGGTCATATTTATCAATTATTGTAAGATTTTTAAAATAAATTAATTTTTGAAAAGCAATAATATTTTTTTATTCCTACTTAAATTGAACAAAAATTGTATAATTTTAAACAATATGCCAAATATACTAATTTTCTTCATCATTTTTAAAATTTGACATATAATATTGTATTTACTTTGTCCAATTTAATTTTTTAAAAAAAGTATTTCATAAAAATAAATAAATAAATATATATATATATTTATTTATTTAGTAACATAACTCTAAAATGTTATTCAATCCATAATAAAATAATTTATCGCTGTAAATATAAAAAAAAAATTGAGTCAGACTATAATTTTTAAGTTGTGGCACATAATAATACAACATATTTTCGAAAATGAGGGAGGAAACTTATAGAGACTATTTTATAAGAAATTAAATACAATTACTCCACTAATATTTATATATGACCTAGAGAAGCATGATCCGTGTCAGTACGGGTCCAACATTAAGATATTTTATTATGTATAGTAACTTAAATTAATTAGTTCAAATTATGAATTATAACACATGAATACACAAAATATATTGACTACTTGGTAGTATTTAGCAAGGAGCCAAGTCTTACAAGATAATTATATATTCTCTTACTAAGCCGCCATAAATATTATTTGTTTTCATTTTCTCCTTCTCTTGTATTTGTCAACTTGTTCTTTGAAGTTAAACTAAATTAATATTTTAAATTCAAATTTTAAGTGTTTCAAAAATTATATAGAAAAAAAAACTATAGTTACCATCTTTCATATTAATTTAAATTATTTGACTTTGAGAACACGATAAAACATACTTATGTAGATATTTTATTGAACTTTGCTTTTATATATGTTACTTTCATTCAAATGTGGAGTCGTTTGTTAGAGTGTATAAAAATAATGCTAATAGAATGTATTAATAATATTTGCATTAATAATACTTGTATTAGTAATATTTGTATTATTTATGCTAGCATTATTTCTTATACACTTTTTGATGTACAGTGAACTGTATTAAAACTTGTATTTTAATTTGATATGTTTAAACCAAAGTTTAAAAAAAGATGAATTGTATACATACATCCTAAGATTCACCTGGGATCTAGCATGAGCTCAATATATATTTATTTGTCTCAATTTTTGTGATACAAAATGAATTTAGATAATCAATCATACTTTTAATATGTTTTCAGATATTTTAAGTTGTTAATATTGTAATTTCTAATATTTTTATGTAATTTTTAAATAATATATGTTACTCTCTTTATCCAAACTTTTGTGACATTGATAGTCAATTATATTTTCAAAATAATCTAAGTTTTTAATTATTGTGATTTATAATATTTTTCTTCTATTTCTATTTAAGTGACACTAATACAATTTCAAAAGTCAACCAAATATTTATATCGTTTAAATTTTTAAGTTGTTAATTATTGTGAATTACAGTATTTTTTTAAAGTATTGTTAAAGATATAAAATATAGTAAATTATTTTAGATATTTAAAGTTTTTAATTATTGTAATTTAAAATATTTTTTATTTAATTTTATAAAAATATATGCTACTCTCCTTGTCCAGAGTTTGTGCACTGATAGTCAATTATATTTCTTAAATAATTTAAATTTTTAATTATTGTGTAAAAAATTTCTACTCTAATTTAAACGACATGATGCTTAGATGAACATAATAATTAATTAGAGGTGATATAGTAAAATCACGATTGAAACAGCGAAACTGACATGTCTTAAATGAGTCACAACAACTAATTAGAAATAATATAATAAAATTATTGTAAAAGACACTTGTGAAAACAAGTAAGTGAAATCTCATATAAGAATTCAAGTTACTTTAATACATCAAGAGTTAACTTATAATTTTATATCTATTTTATCATTTTTATTAAATATTATTTATTTAATACTTAGATAACTTATAATAATTAATTAGAGGTGATCTTTAGTAAAATTATGATTAAAGCAGCTGAAGCAGACATGTCATAAATGTCTATTCTATTGTTTTATTATCTATTATTAATTTTTAATATGTAAATAATTTATAATAATTAATTAGAAATATATAGTAAAATCACGGAGCAAATAGCTCAAGCCGACAAGTCGACGGAGAGCTTCTTTAAATACTTAGATGACTTATAATAACTAATTAGGGGTGATATTTAGTAAAATTACGATTAAAGCAGCTGAAGCAAACAAATCATAATTGTTCATTTTATTTTTTGATTAAATATTATTAATTTTTAATATATAAATAATTTATAATAATTAATTTAAAATGATACAATAAAAAGTAAAATTACGATTGAAGCAACTGAAATAGACATGTCATAAATGTCTATTTTTTTTTTTTTTAAATTAAATATATTTTTAATATATAAATGACTTATAATAATTAATTAGAGACAATATAATAAAATCACGATTGAAGAAGTTGAAGCAGACAACATAATCAGGCATATCAAAATTTTCTCTTCAAAATAAATTATATGTTTGATATGAAATTAAATAAAAAACAAAATTTATTTAATTGTATCAATTATAATTAATTTTTATAATAAATTACTATCTTACTAATTAATTTACTTAAATATAATATATTTGAAACAATTTTACACATAAAAAGATAAATACTAAGAATGAAAAATAAATGGAAGATAGAGGGCCTACATGTATGAAAATAACATAAAAATATGCAAGGTCATGTGTGATGACATTATGGTAAATTTCTTAGATGATATTGTTGGTAATTAAAGAGAAAAGAATGGGTTTTCATTAAAATTTTTGATGAGATTCAAAAAACAATACACAAAAAATTATCAAATTGAGATTAGAACTTATATTTAATGACTAAACTACCCTTAAACTTTTTTAAAATTGCAAGAAGTTGCCATTTCTATAATATAGAAAAATGGACGGTGGCCCAAAATTTGCTTCACCCAATAATAAGAAATACGAAAGTAAATAAAGTAGTACGACCGTAGAACTTTGTTACTTGTCAGCTTGTTTCCAAATTATTCACCTTGTTTTCTCCGTTGATATCCAAGGTGCCTGTAATGCTCCATTGTTGAGGAATCATTATCATCGGTGTTGTCATAATTACAATAATTTTCAATTGGCTACTGAACCTGGTGTTTGTGTTTGGCATTGATTTTGCATCTTTGCTTCTCAAGTGATTTTCTTTTAATTGGGTATATAATGATTCTGTAAACTTAACAATTTCTCTTTTGTATTTTTTTTGGTGTAGGCAACAGTAAATGACCCCTTTTACTGGTAAAAAAAAGGTTATGATCATTGTACTAATAACCTTACTTTTTTATTCCTTCGAAATAAAAAGAAACTGCTTCTATCATTTTAATTATTTTTTGCTTTCGTTTCTGATGATTATATTCTTCATTGCGGTTTATCTGTGTCTGAACTTGCTCTAATATTATGTAGGTTATCATTGATCAATTTGCATGATGAAAAGTTGTAGGGACTAGACATTTCCTCAACAACAACAACAACAACAACAACAAAAATAAAGAAAATGAAGTCCCTGGTTTCTTTCTCTGTTATTGCTTCATCGATATGAGAATTTTTTTTATTTAATATCTGTGTCGCAAAAAAAGTGTTGTATAAATTTATTTGAATCTCTCTTGAGTGTTAATTTTTGAATCATTTTACTGGTACTGATTATTCTAGTGCTAAGTCTTCAATGCAGTCTGTAGTAGCAAATACGCGCCAGCTCTCTAGCGTGTTTCTTGCCAGTTCATTCACAACAAAGTCTACTGGTGTTTCATATAATTATTTATCGTCAGCTATACACACAATTGATTCCTTCCAGCTGACCCAAGCCACGTGACCCATGAGAAGGCCTTATATAGAGAACTTGCCAAACTCTGGCTCTAAGAAAGATATATTGGACTGGATTAATAGTGTCTTACTGTCTTCAGGAGTTAATCGCATTCAAGTAACACAACCATGTATCAGCTGTATGGTATGTTTTATTCTTCTACTCTTGTTGTAAGCAGGACGAAATTGTGTTGCTTACTGTTCTTCTACTGCGGATATACAAGGAGAAATGCCAAGCTCTTTTAGAATTTTTAACCCCTGAGGATGCTTCTGCTGCACTTTATTTTGATGGCAGATCCTTCTCTTATTCTATTGTTAAAATCAGACGCCCAAAAGACTTTGTCGATGTGGCTGTAAGAATTATAACCACGTACTCATCATAGATTTGTTCTTGTCTTTCAGACTGATCTTTTTTGTTTTTTCTTACTGATATTGTATCGAAGTATCTAACATATGGGCTGTTGATGATATTTTGCATATCAAATTATGTAATATGTTATGCAATATATGCAGTCTATCTAAAATTTAAGTGTCTGTTGAAAAGTGATTACTCATTGTGATTTGAAAAAGAAAAGTATTGTATACCAGTAGTGCTAAAATTGAGTTAGATCAAAAGCGGTTTGAGTTAAAATTTGGTTGCCAATTCTTATTGGTAATCAAATGTAACAATCAATAATTAAATTTCAGTGTTCACCAATATAGACTTTGCTGAAGAAAGTTTTATATCACTACTTTATATACTTCCTGAAAACCCTTTGATAATGGGAAGAAACATTATGCCTTTCTTTCGATTGTAATTGTCCATACATGGATGTGCAAACTTTCTCAGTATATCTCGATCTTTAGGCTTCTTTTATAAAATGGTACAACACATTTTAACCCTTTATGTGAAGTAGTTATTTTATGGGCAGTTCTAAGTGGGTATAAATAAGGTTATTGTCGTACGTTGGAAACTTTGTTCTTAGTTAAATGAATCTGATGTTCTTCACTTTCTTTCCTTTCTTTATTGTATGATTTTTGTAGTTTGATTATTATATGAATTACGACTTTTACATGTAGTGCCGGGTTGTATAGAAGATTGGGTTTCCTTTGGAGAGAACCGTGTCGTGTTGTAGGTTCTTTACTATTTGGTTTACTTCTTGAACATGGTTGATTTTGGCGCTGTGATTAATGAAATTGTTTACCTGATAAAAAAAATGAATTATGACTTTTATTGTGCGGGGGATGCTAAATTTGACTGTCAATTAGCTGCTCTTTCCCCCTTAATACATGCTACTCTAAATCTATTCTTGACCTATGATAAAAAATTTCTAATCTGTTGCAACGTTCTTTGGATGACCAGGTTTTTCTCCGTAATTCCTCAGCTGCTTGTTGTAAATTGTAATGTGCCAAGACCTATTCCAGGTTTGTCGCCTTGTCATTTTCTATTAATCTCTAGCAATGCCGAATTCACTGAACTGTTAGAGAACTATGATTTGCTTTGTTGTTTATTTAGCATGGAAGATTGAGCATTTGTTACGAAATACTAAAACAAACATGCGCTATACTTATATTGTATTCTTCTGTACACCCTCCTTTTCGTTGGTATGCTGTCCATGATTTTCAATGTAGAAGTACGCATTGCTAAGTTAAGTGTTTAACTCCTTGTACTCTCTTAAAAGGAGGAAATAAAGGCGGACAAAGTAAAACAGGTGCAACCCAAAGCAATCAGTATAATTTTTTTTTAATGTTCTGTAAGAGAACTGGGGACAGGTTCTTCTTACTCTGGAAACTGATATCAAGTAGTACTATTTTAAAAGTAGCATACTTACCCTGAGTTCCTTCAAGGTACATCTCATACAATTACCAATTCAGTTCCTAATTATTGCAGTTATATGCAAAAAAAAAAAAAGGGGGTGGAACTCATTCACATTTGTTGGTACATTAATTGTTTACTTATGAGGAATATTTTCTTCTTGTTGGTTCCTAGTCCGTCTTTCTCCCTGTTTTCGTAGTATTTTGCAATATAGCTGTAACTTTTTCCTTTCGGAGGAAATATTGTCTTCTTGTTGGGTACTAATCCTGTCTTTCTCCCTGTTTTTGCAAGATTTTTGACCTTGTAATAGCATTACATTTTTCAGAAAATCATATACATACTATCTCATATGTCAATGTTAGGGAGTTGTGGACCAGCAGTTAAGAGTAGGAAACTATTTAGTTCTTCTAATGAACCTAATCTGTTCACTCCTCTGATTTTATTCCTTTTCCTACCTAATGGTGTGTAATTGTTCTTTTCTAGATTGGGGCAGTCACCGTAGATGGATGGCTAGAAGTTGCCTATGTTCCTCGTGGACTCTTCAAAAATGTCAATGGGTGCGTGTCGGATTCATCAAACCTAATGTATTTTTGGAGAATCCGATACGGGTGCGGCATCAAAAGTGAAGACTCTGCGCAACTTAGGAAGTTGCAGCACCAGCACAAACAGTTTTGTTATTTAAGGAACTGCGGCTAACTCTTCATGATATTGTCACGGAGCTTATTCGTAATCCACAGGTAGATGTTTTATCTTACACTTAGAGATAATATACAGCCTTTTGCAATTTTCTTCTTATTTTTCAATCTTACTCTCATTTTTATTTTGATTATGTACACCATTTGTTTATAGATTGAAAAGGTATCTGAAAATGAGGGGTAGTGATTAGTATGAAACAAATAAGATTGAATAATACAAAGTGAATAAAAAAATATTAAACAACAACAATAATTTTCATGACATTGTACAAATATCTAATATAGTACTTGCTCATAACTGAAAGATCTTGTAAACAGTATATGAAACTTTGGTTATACTATTATAAAAATAAACTGAAACTATCATTTGCAGAGAAAGTAAGACAAATAAAGTTTTAAGTAGTGGGAGTGTTGTGGGAGACTTGTAGTGATTATCGTGTGTGTGTTCGATAGTTATTGAAATTTTATTTTAAAGATAAATACTATCTTTTTTTTCAAATAATAAATACTGTTTTTTTTTTTTCAAATGATAAATATTGTAGTTTGTGTGTTTATGTGCGATAGTTTTAGAGATTTAAATTATTATTTATATTTTTTAATGATAAATACTTTTTTTTTTAAAATTGTAAATACTGTTTTTTTTAGAAAAGATAAATATTTTTACAAAAAAATTGTATTTTAAATTGTTCAGTGTGTATATTGTGTGTTGTACGTGAAATTTTTTAAGATTTAAATTATATAGATAGATTTTTAAATATTTAAGTAACCATGAGAAATACTTTTCTTTTTCCGATTGAAAAATATTATTCCCGGTTGTTGTGTGTGTGTGTCAGTTTTACTGTTTTTAAAGTTTTATTTTTTAGTTTAATTTTTAATGAAAATTCTTGTTTTTTGTGGTGATGAATACTGTAGTGCGTGTGTTTGTGTGTGATAGTTTTAGAGATTTAAATTTTTTTATTTTAATGATAAATATTTTTATAACAAATGATAAATACTGTTTTTTTTTTTTTTAAAAGATAAATCTTGTTTACGAAAAATTTGTATTTTAAGTTATTCAATGTGTATATTGTGTGTTGTATGTGAAATTTTTTCAGATTTAAATTATATAAATGGATTTTTAAATATTTAAGTAACAATGATAAATACTTATTTTTCCAATTGGAAAAAAATAATTTTTCGTTGTTGTGAGTGTGTGTGGCTGTTTTACTGTTTTTAAAGTTTTGATTTTTAGTTTAATTTTTAATGAAAATTCTTGTTTTTTGTAGTGATGACACCTGTTATTTTTTGCTTCTGTTTGTATATATAGATAGATAGATTTCATCAAATTTTGAGCGACGAATCTCTGTTTTTATATATAGATAGATAGATTTCATCAAATTTTGAGCGACGAATCTTAATTGGATGGTTAAGATTAAGGATGAGATTAAATTTATATTGTATTTTTTTAGGAGTGTCAATGGTAAAGTTTGGATGGTTATACCATATCAATTTTTTCAATTATTTTATTTTAATATAACAAAAATTAGATTTTTCAGATTCATCTCGATTTCTCTTCATTATTGATACTGTTCGGCGAATTTTTAGTTTTCTTTTATAAAAAATAAAGTAAAAATTATAACATGCTACCATATATACTTGTGTATGATTTTGGCAAGAACTTTTTAGATATTTTGTTGTTTAAAGGTGATGAATCAAGAAACATGAAAGAAACAAGAATAGAGATTCATCCAACTTTACTTTTTCACTTTGAAAAAATGAAATTTTTATCATTTTGTAGCTATTTTAATTCAGTTATTAAATTTTATATGCATGGCTCATATTTAAATGACTTGTAATTCTATGGTTGAGATATTGTAAAATATTACTCTCTCCATTTCGTTTTAGTTGACTTTGTTTCGAAAAATATTTGTTTCAATTTAATTATTTTTTTTATGAAACTAGGAGAATATTATTATGTTCTTTTAGTATCGCTCTTATCTTAAATTACTAAATAAAGTATATGTACTCAAAATTTATATTTTTCAAAACATAATTAATAAGGCTTTGATAAAATAAACTCATAATAATTTTTTTCTTTATAGAAGTGCCAAGTCAAGGGCCAATTATTTTGAAGCTGATAGAGTATTTTCTTATCTGTTGCTTCTTACTATGTGCCAAGTCAAACCTAGACAATGTCAAGTCAAACCTAGACAAATAAAGACGTATGGAAGAAGTAAATTCTCAATAAATTAATATTCGCTTCATTCCTTTTTATATGTTTTTTTCGTTTTTCGTGAGTCAATTTGATTAAATTTCAAAGCTAAATTAAATAAAATTATTTTTTTAAATTAAATTTAAATCAAAAACTATGTAAAAAGTACTATTATAAATTATATTTTTTTAATTTAATTAAAAAATAGATCTTAAAATATTAATCAAAATATTACTTAATATTAATCAAAATATTATTTGACTAAGAAAGGAAAAGAAATGAAGCATATAAAAAGTTATGGAAGGAGTACTTTGGATTCATCGATCGAACATTGTTGTCCAACAACGCTTGTCAATTTCAATTCTCGTTTTTTCTCATAGAGATTCCAGTATTGTTTAGCAAATGAGCCAGTACTGTCCACTCTATATCCTCCGCCGAGGTGTTACTTTCAAAGAGTGTCAACTAAAGAATAAAGAATAATTTGATGCACTAAAATTTTCACTAAAATTTTCGCTATGCATAGAGACCGGGAAAGACAGTATGTCTATTGTACAGAGTCTTGTTTCCAAGGAGTGTCAAATAAGCAAATCAAATTGGTAAATTGTTTATGAAAGACTATGAGCAATTACTATTGTTTAGTGTCTCAATTCTTACCATCATAATACTTGTGATAAATCATGTGTATAATCACTTAGGATTTGTTTCTACTAGTGCTAGTAAAAATTTCTATCATTGTTCTTTACTGTGTTTTCTAGTTCACAATGTTGGCAAATATGATGTCATTCTTTATAAGTATTACTCCTTCCCTTTGAATTTGTTTGTTAGTACTTTTCTTTTTAATCAGATCTAAAAGAAATGCATCCTTTTTAATTTGACAACTCTTTAGTTCTGATGTCCCACATGATATAGTTTACATCACATTAAATGTCATATTGCTATATTGTACGTATCTTTAGTTTAAGTCCGTAAGATCCAAGTCTTCAGTGAATTTCATGTCTACTCTAACTAGGACTAAGAAGTTGAATGGGGGGAGTGTTGTGCTGCTTGAAGGTTATGAAACAAGGAGGAGAAGCCATTCCATAGAAAGACTACTAGGCCATAACGATTTGAGGCTTTGAAACTTTGGGAAAATTATGCAAGCTAGCTCAGACATCACATATTTTTTTTTAAAAAAAGTACGGCTCTGTGGAAAGATTTATCCAATAGGCAGAGGGAAGATTTTGTAGCTGTGGAGAAAATGGTGTTTGATCATATAATGAATTAAGAACAACACTAGAAAGTAGAGATAAAAGACTCTCCATTCATAAATGATAAATATAATCAATACTAAAGTATTATGTCTGATAATTTATCTAGATTTAACTATGCTAGCTTGAATTAAGATCCTTGCAGCTTAGACTAAAATATTTTAATACAACTTAGTTTAATGTATAAGCAGGAAGCCTGCCTAGGCCAGGATGTTTAATCCAATGATCACTTTGGTTGTCCTTAACTTAACAAGAAGGATTTAAATTAAATACTAACAAATTGAACCTCCTCGAAATAGGGCCGCTCTTGAATTTATTATTTATGACGCACGGAAAGACGCAAGTGCCATTTAGATCTTCCGGAGCAGTGACATTTTCTTTCTTTTGTATCTAGATTTAGACGTTATATATATATATATGGTATATGATACATCTTAACAGTTTCTCCCCTTAAACCTTTAGGAGCTGTTTCATTTAAGGTACAAAAACAAATTCGGGAATAAAATTTGTAATGCATATTTGGTTTGCAATATTCGGGATAACTTATTCCGGGACTAATAAATAGTATCGGGATAAGTTATCCACCTATATGGTGGGATAACAATCCCATCATTATTCATTCTTGGGATAAAATTAGAAAAGGACACAATTGCCCTTCAAATTCTTAAGATTATCACTTTATATATATATATATATATATATATATATATATATATTACTTTATATATATATTACTTTATTTATTTTAATAAAATATAAGGTATTTTTATAAAATTATGAACAAGTTACTAAAGTATGTTGACATTTACTTTTTAACTTAATACATGTTTAATTATTAAATAAAAAAATATTTTTATATTTAGCTAAAAATATTTGAAAATTTAATTTTTTTTAAAAATATAATTTTACTCTCCAAATATTAATGATACTAAATAATGAAAAATATCAAGAGATATGAACAACCATCGAAATACTTAATAGATGTGCTCCATCCATAAGAATCGTTTCAACACCTTTTCTTTGTAGGTAGATTGATGGACAAAGATACTGTTTGTCAAATGCTCAATTTGCAAACCAAGGCATAACTTTGTCTTTCCGAGATCTCAAATTCTTTCTTTAGGTAATCAATTGCCTTTTGAAGCTCTGTTGGTGTTCCAATAAGATTTATGTCATCGACATAGACAGCAAGTATAAAAAACTTCGACGTTGTTTTCTTTATGAAAACACATGGGCAAATTTCATCATTTGTATAACCTTAGATAAATATCCACTAAGACGGTTATACCACATGCGTCCAGATTACTTCAAACCATACAATGATCTTTGCAATCTAATGGAATACATTTTTCGAGGCTTTGAACTATATGCTTTCGGCATTTTAAATCTTTCGGAATATTTTTATGTATATCTCATTATCAAGTGATCCATATAGATAGGTTGTTACCACATCCATCAAATGCATTTCAAGTCTCTCATGTATAGTGAAACTAATAAGATAACACAATGTTATTACGTCCATAACTGGTGAATATATCTCGTTATAATCGACACCAGGTCGTTGTGAAAATCCTTGTGCAATAAGGCGTTGTCACACCCCTTTTTACACCAAAAGAATTATGTTTTTCTTTTTCTAGGATTTCAATCCTTATAATCTAATGGTCTACCACGCTTCAAGCGTGGTTTAGATTCATTAGCTATGACACTAGTGGATGGTCCTTTAGGGACATCAATTCGAATTGGGACATTCTCTGCAGGAATATGTGATTTAGTGATCCTTTTCAAATCTGTAAATGCGTCTAACATTTGATTTGCAATTTTCTGCAGATGAATAATCTTTTGTACTTCTTGCTCACAAATAGAAGCATGCGGATCAAGATGAGATAGTGATGGATTTTTTCAAGAAATTTCTCTTTTGATGTCACTATCTTCCCCTCCTAATTTTGAAAAAACTATCTCATCAAACCGATAAGCTGCAAATCGAGCAGTGAACATATCTCCCGTTAATGGTTCAAGATAGCGAATAATGGAGGGTGATTCAAACCCAACATAAATTTCTAACCTTCTTTGGTGCCCCATCTTTGTGCGGTTTGGTGGTGCTATAGGCACATAAACACCGCATCCAAAAATTCTTAAATGAGATATATTAGGCTCTTGATTCAAAATAAATTGCAACGGAGAAAATTTATGATAATTTATCGGTCTAAGACGAACAAGTGTTGCACTATGCAAAATTGCATGACCCCAAACAGAAGTGGGCAACTTAGTTTTCATAAGCAATGATCTTGCTATCAACTACAGACGTTTAATTAATGACTCAACAAGGCCATTTTGAGTGTGAACATGGGGTACATGATGTTCCACTCTTATCCCAATCGATAAGCAATAGTCATTAAATGCTTGGGATGAAAATTCTGTAGCATTATCAAGCCGAATAGACTTAATTTGATTATCGAGAAACTGTGCTCATAATCGTATTATTTGTGCCAACAATTTTGCAACTGTCAAGTTGCGAGATAACAAAAGGTACACATGAAACTATCTAGAGGAAGCATCTATTAGGACCATAAAGTATCTAAACGACCCACTAGGTGGGTGAATGGGTTCACAAATATCCCCATGTATGCATTCCAAGAACGTGAGGGACTCAATCCCACTTTTTGTTGGCGATGGTCTCACAATTAGCTTGCCTTGATAACAAGCATTGCATGAAAATTCACCATTCGAAAGAACCTTCAAGTTCTTTAACGGATGCCTATTTGAATTTTTTATGATTCATCTTATCATTATAGATCCACGATGTCCCAGACGATCATGGCAAAGTACGAAAGTATTGGAATTGGTAAACTTCCGGTTTACTGTAGAATGTGCCTCAATTGCACAAATCGTTATCCCATACAGGCCAGAAGATAAAGCAGGAAACTTTTCTATAACACATGTCTGGGCTAGAGACATTCTTGGTGATACCAAGATATTTAAGATTCATCTCATCAATTGTTTTGATATGATAATCATTTTCACGGATATCTTTAAAACTCATCAAGTTTCTCCGAAACTTGAGAGAGAACATAGTATTATTTATGATGAGTTTAGTTCCCTTGGGCAAGATTATAATGGCTTTTTCGGAGCCTTCAATCAAATTAGCACTACCAGAAATTATAGTAACATTAATCTTGCCCATGTTTAGATGAGAAAAATAATTCTCGTCTTTGAATATCGTATGTGTAGTGCCAGAATCAATCAAACAAACATCTTAACAGAACAACTTACTTTGAAAATTATTCATATCTTCAAATACACAAAATAAGATCATATATCATTGCACAAAATGAAAATCATTAATAAATTATTAACTACCTTTTATAATAACAGTAATATTGTAAGTTGTGATTATTAGGTGTCAGCAACAAATACTGTTATTCACATCGTCATAAAAAAAGGAAAAATTACATAAACTAGCAACCTTAAGACTTTAATTACAAGAAATAACAATAGTTTGGTAAAATTACAACTAATAACAAAAATAGCAATATTTTATTAATTTTTTTGAGAAGCGCGTGATATCACCTCAAACTTTTCACATCCCTACTTTTACTCTACTTTACCAATTTACTTCCCTCCAACTTCCTTTTCTTTTTTTTTTTCAATTTCCGCATATCTCTCCCACGATATCATCTCCACGTTTTAAGGTAAGTTTTTCTTTCAGTTAAAGCATGTTATTTTTTCTATTTAATTTTTGTTAATGTGTTTGTTGTTGCCTTTTTTTTTCAATATTAGTCTGTGAAAATTGTGTGTTTCGGATCAATTTTTTTTCTGTTAAAATTTATAATGGCTCAACATGCAAGTCGAAGTTGTTTAGTTAGAGAAAATCAATTGAAGAATTTATTTACCGATGAAGTACCACCGTTTAGTCTTGGTTTAACACAAGACGAAGTTTTTAATTTGGGTTCTACTAATGTTCTCTCTAAGGAAGGTGTTACCATTGAAGAGTTGAGATCTAAGCACCGTAACGATCCCGAAAAGATTGTGGAAATAATGAAAAGGAAAGGATTGGCAAAAACTTCATCTCCCACAAAATTTTAAAAATCAGTGAAAAGGAAAAAGTCGGATGAAAAAGGAGAATGTAGTAAAATTGCAAGTCTCGTTGCATCAGATTCTGAATCTGAACTAGAGAAAGTGGAGGAGGTGTGGTACTATTCGAAAGTCTTGTTATTGATATGAATTGTATATGCTATATACAATATATTTTAAATATGTATTTCATATCTAAATTTTGTGTAAGATATTTATATTTATTAGGTTTCTATATAATATATATTTTTTGGGGAAAATTTATGAAATAGCAACTGTAGAAATGTAATATGTATTCTGAAAATACATTTGTTATATAATTTGTATATGTGTTGTTATATTATTTTCTTTTTAATTAAACTTGTACAAATCATGTATTCCTAAAATACATATGTGTTTGTTGAAATATAATTCTAATATGTATTCTGAAAATACATACAGGTTAAATATGTGTTTATATGTTTACCTCTAAGAATTTTATTCGATGTTAAATTGTATTTGGTAGTCATTAGATTTTGAATGTGATATGCAGTTCTTGTTTGTTGAAATGTATTTTTTACATACATAGTTGTATTTGTTATTATTCATCTTATAAAATAACTATAAGATGTATTTCATAAATACATATAAAAGAATGTTTGTATTAATATGTATTATTAAAATACATTTGTTATATAATTTGTATATGTGTTGTTATATTCTTGTCTTATTAATTAAAATTGTACAAATCATGTATTCACAAAATACATAATGATTTTGTTGAAATATAATTCTAATATGTATTATGAAAATACATACAGTTTAGATATGTGTTTTTATGTTACCTTTAAAATTTTTATTCGATGTTAAGTTGTATTTGGTAGTCATTAGATTTTTAATGTGATATGTATTTCTTATTTGTTGAAATGTATTTTTTACATACATAGTTGTATTTGTTATTATTCATTTTATAAAATAAGTATAAGATGTATTTCATAAATACATAGAAGACACTTTGTATAAACTAGTTTTAAGATGTATTTCTTAAATACATATAAGAGACTGTTTTGTCTTATAAATGTATTTTTTTGTTGTTTAGGTCATTCGTGATCAAATATACATGGCACGGGTATTGCCCAAATTTTCTCCTCATATAGGATGTCAGACGGTCAATGACATTGAAGACCGTATTAAGACAATGTTATCAAAGAGTCAGTCCCAGATGTTTTGTAGTAAAAGTATATTTGGTTTCTTCACGAAGAAGAAAGATTGTGTCGTCCAAGCCCTGTTAGGGAGATGCATTATGTCACTTGAAACTAGGGAAAGTTCTACAAGTGCCATAGTCATTCGAGCAAAGGGCACAATTCTTCATAGAGAGTTTGCTTTGGTGACTGGTTTGAATTGTGCTACAAATAAGGATGAATTTGTGTTTGACAAAGAGCGTCCAAATAGAATTATTGATCAATATTTTGATGGTGAGAGTTTTGTACAGAAAAAAGATATATTTGCGGCTGTTTCTGACAAAATTTGGGGGAATGCTAACGATGAAGATGCGTTAAAGTTTGCTAATTTGTATTTTATTCATGCATTCTTACTATCGTCAGTTGATACCGTAGTTATTCCATGCCTCCACTTTGATTTGGTTGAGAGTGGTCGCTACAGTAATTATCCGTGGGGATCGGTTGCATTTGAAGAATTAGCTAGAAGCTTGCATAAAAAGTTGAAGCCGAAAGGAAAGTTCTATATGCTTCTTGAAATGCCACTGGCCATTCAAAGTTGGTTGTACGAGTGTTGTTCAAACGTGCCTCGTAATGTTGCTTCCAAGGTGCATTCTCAAATCCCACGTATTTTGAATTGGAAGACAAATTCTCCTCGTCCAAGATATGAAACTCTTATAGGAAGTATGTTTGATGATACAGATGACAAGGTTAGTTTTACGATTTTTTTTTTGTATGTGATGTTTATTATTTTGTTAATATATTTTCTGATCTGGTATATGTATATATACAACATACCATTTGTCACTGCATATTCATTAATGGGTTTGGATCATGGTTAACTGATTTATAATGTAATTAATTTTACCATCTAAATTATTATTTTCATGATGTTATTTAAATTGTAGGTTGTTTTTGAGAATATCGAACCAACAAGAAAGAAGATTTCAGTTTTTCATATACCGAAGAAGCTTGTTTCTGGATCTGCCAGTCATAATAAAGATGACACTGATTCGGATGATAATTTTCAGGATCCTCCACAAAGATAAAATCAATTTACCACAAAGAAAAAACATCATGGCGATTCATCAGCTTCACCTGTAAAGAAAAATTGAAGCCACATCCTAAAGGTGTAGATGAGCAGGCATCAAAACGGACCCCTCCACCTCGTGCTACAAAGATGCCTTTTGTCAGGACTCTAATTCACAAGCCAATTCAAACAAAAGCTACGCTACGTGGAAATAGGAAAGACATAAATCAGCCTGTCAGTAAAAAATCTATTCCGGTTCAGTCACCTGATCCGTCTTTGTTCAGTTCTGAAGATGAAGACGGTGTTGTCTCGAAGGAAGTCTTTGATAAGTTTTGTGAAAAGGTAATTTTTGTTTAAGTTTTTGATTAATTTATTTTTTCATTTCTAATTTTTTTTTTTATAATTTAGGTATGGCAAGAGTTTAATGATGTCTGTGGCCTAGTGTCTTCCAGGTTTGATCGGATGATGAATGCAATTAATGAAAATAAGGTACAATGTATATACATTTACAACATATGTATTTTTTTACAACTAAGTTGTTATTCACTATTTTTTTTATTTATATTTTCATGTTTTAAACGCGAAGAAACAAGCAAAGGCAACGAATCTGATCAGCCACCAGCGGATGAAAATGTTAAGAGTACATCACTCCATCAAGCGACTACAAAGTTTGTTCACGAGTTTAATAAGAATCCTGAAGGCACATTGGTAAGTAAATTCCGTACATTTATATTCAACATCATTTTATATATACAATTCTAATTTATCATTATAAAAAATAATATTAAAACAGGTTGCCGAAGAGATGGCAGGATATCAAAGCAATAATATGAATGATGTGTATAATGAGATTGATGGGTATAATGAGGATAATGACATTGTTCTGGTAGAGCATTTTTTTCTTTTTTTGGTTAGGTATAGTTATATTGATGAATAATACTTATTTTATTTTTTTATTATTTCATTTTTGAAAGGAAAAAACTGATATAGATGTGCATGAAGCAAGAGATGTATGTGTTGCTCCGGTATGCTGAATACATATAGGTTAGTTTTTTAGTTCTTCAAAAATATTATTTTATTTAATTTGTATGAACATGTGTAGAACACAAAATCAGTTGACAAAAGAATTGGTGACACACAAATATCAGAATTTCAGTTCAAATTTTCAGATGACATCCTTAGAAGCATTGATCTTAACTCCATAACAAAAGCCAATGTCGAAGTTGAAGATGAGTTGAAGGTATCTAGAATACGTGCATTGATTGCTATTTTTAATTTGTTGGAAAATGCAATCTTACTAGATCTTTATAAAATTTATACAAAACAAAGAAGGTGCGATCGAGATGAATGTAAATACACCAGAGGAACATAAGTCAGAGGTTAATGATGTGGATAAATCAAAGTTAGATCAGCAACATAAGAGTATATTTACATTCATCTCGATCAGCAACATGAGTCAGAGGTTAATGATGTGGATAAATCAAAGTTAGATCAGCAACATAAGAGTGTATTTACATTCATCTCGATCAGCAACATGAGTCAGAGATTAATGATGTGGATAAATCAAAGTTAGATCAGCAACATAAGAGTGCAGTTCACATTCCTGCGGGAGTAAATGATGAAAGCAATGTTGATCAAGATTTGTCTGACTCTCAGATCACTCTTCCGGATGAGCTTCTTCCCAGTCTTATTGTGTATGTCAATCTTGAACGAAGTATAATTGTACATCCATCGACAAATCAAGCACAACAAACGTCAATGCATGTTTCAAGGATTAGGCGACCATCTAGATACAATGAGTCACCATTCACAATGAAATTTGGTTCAGCAGATGGTTAGTACTCTTAACATAATTTTTTTAGTTAACAAATTTGTTTACTTTATATTTTTTTTTCCTAATGGATAGTGAAGTATGAATTTGTTTTTTACTGTTCAGTTGTATTATTGGAACAACTGTAAATGTTTTTAATGAGATATGATTATATTTTGAAGATTATTTTTTTTTATTTTGAAGTTGGATAGTTTAGATATTTTTACTCTGCATTTGTTCATATGTATTTTAGAAATACATCTGTTGCAGTTTTAAGACATGATTTAACTTATTTCAGCAGTATACTTATTGTTACCTATAATACTACATTATCTTATGTAATTGATTATATTTACATAATTAATTGAATAGCTTAATAATAAAGTAAGCACGGAAGAGAAATGGAGAACATTCGATCAGAAGTATCCCTTCATATCTCATCCAGTTAATGCGATAAAAGACACTAAAGCCACCAACAAGTTCATGACGTGGCTTCTTTGGATCTTCTTAAATATCATTCGAAGAGGTATACAGAATACAACTTAATAGTACTAATTTTTGTAAATTAAGATTATGTAAATTACACCCTCATATGTATAATTAATAAACAGGAACAACAAAGAAGAACATTATTTGAAGGGAAAGGCAAAAGTATCAGTTATCAACTTTAGAATTTTATCTGTTGAAGACAAGAATTGATTCTACGTTATGGGTACTTCTAGCCAAAAGTGGTCAGATGAGGTAAGTGATGTATTATTTTGTTGATTTGTATATTGGAATAAATATTAGTTCTGTGTTAAACATGAATAATTGTAATTGATTATTTTGTTATAGTTGAAAATGTATATTTGTATATACATATGAAGTATGTTATACGTTAACTGATATGTACATGATATTTTCATATGTAAGGTTTGATTTTATTTATTTTTTATTTAATATTAAGTATGAAATTTATTTATAAGGCAGCAAATTGATGTATGCTTGTACTATCTGCGAAAGAAGTCCAACTATGATCCCAATATCTCATATAAGTTCAGCACTGTAGACTGTAATTTCATGAACATTGTTACAAGTGTGTTTGATGTGTATAAATTGGATGATGCAACTTTTATTGCTGGTGGAAAGAAATATCATCTTAATGAGTATGTAAGTGGATTCCGCATGCATGCTACAGTTCCATAGCATATGGTTGATCATATGTTTATTCCTGTTCACGTAAAGGGCAAACATCATTGGGTTCTTGCAATTATATCTTTCAATCATAGGTGCATTTATGTATATGATTCTTTATCAGCTGCTGGTCATGATGCGGCAGTGCTTACTGAAATTGAAAAGTTAGCTAAGGTTATAACTATATGTCTCATTGAATGTAAATTCTACAAGAATAAGGGTATTGACATTGACAATCATCCTAATTACAAATTGAATGATAAGATGGATCCGTTTGGTGTTTCAATTGTGGAGAATCTACCTCAACAACCAAGTGACAGCTTGTAAGTAATTAGTATGCATATTACTTGTATATATACATATGCATTAAAGTTGTAACAACTTCTTACTTATTAATGTATGTCTTTGCAGGGATTGTGGTTTATATAGGTTACGTATGCCGAGTGTCTTACTTTTGGTGAACGTGTTTCATCTGTTGACTTTGACCCAGATCTAATTCGCATAAGCTACGCTTCACTGTTGTGGGATTATGGTACTAGGGAGGCAAAAGAAAAGGTACAAAGTGATGATGAAGCACCAATGAGGCCTGTTCGGATCACTGAATTAACAGAAGGTACTGAAGTAGTTGATATTTGATTTGTATTATAATTTGTTGAAGTTAACAATATTTAACATTAGGTGGATATTTTTTTTTTGAATATATTATGTGGGATTCATATGTTACTTTAATGGTCAAAGATGACATGTTAATGTTCCTTTATTGTTATGTTAACTTTCTGATTTTTAATCGTCTAATTTCCAATTTTTCATGGTTAGTATATGTCTATGTGCATATTTGTAATAATAAATATGCTTATTCCAGTGAACATATGTATTTTTAACATACATATGCTTATTCATGTTAACATTTATACTTTTAACATTACATGAACATTCAATTACCAAATCAATTATGAAGTGAACATATCACCAATACAGTGAAGATATGTATTTGCAAAATACGTAATACGTATTACCATTACAGTGAAGATATATATTTTAAAAATATATATCACCATGACAGTAAAGATATGTATTTTTATAATACATATTACTCATAAAAATACCATACCAGTTAACAAATGTATTTTATAAACATAAATTTTATAATTTCAGCGAGCCAATGTATATTTAAAATACATATACCATTCAACTGAACATAATTGTTTATAATACATATGTATTTTTATTTGATTTTCATATATACGTTTCTACCTAATACACATTCAGACATATGAATTTTTCAGATTTTCATTTGTATTTTTTGAAAGATACACATTATGGTTAATTCAAATGTTCGTTTCAGATTGTATTTCCATTTACGTCTAATGTAAACATATTTATTTTTAACAAACATATGCTTACTCCAATTAACATTTGTACTTTTAACATTACATGAACATTCAGTTACCAAATCAATTATGAAGTGAACATATCACCATTACAGAGAAGATATGTATTTTCAAAATATATATTACCATTACAGTGAAGATATATATTTTAAAAATATATATCACCATCACAGTAAACATATGTATTTTTAAAATACATATTACTCATAAATATGTCATTCCAGTTAACAAATGTATTTTATTAACATAAATTTTATAATTTCAGTGAGTAAATGTATATTTAAAATACACATACCATTCGACTGAACATAAATGTTTATAATACATATGTATTTTTATTTGCTTTCCATATATACGTTTCTACTTAATACACATTCAGACATATGTATTTTTCAGATTTTCATTTGTATTTTTTGAAAGATGCACATTCTGGTTAATACTAATGTTCGTTTCAGATTGTATTTCCATTTACATCTAATGTAAACATATTTATTTTTCAAAATAACAATGGCTCCTATTAATTCATATTCAAACATATTTTAAATGCAAAAAATATATGTATATATATACATATATAATATAAAATTAAACATTTGAACTATAACATATTAATAAGTTCAAATTCATAAAAGTTCAACATCTGAACACTAACAAATTATCAATATCAATAAAAAGTTTAAAATTCAAAATGAAACAATTCAAAATAAAAATAAAAATAAGGCAACTGAATTTTCACTAAAAACATGATCAAATATATCATTTGTTGTATTTCCTACATGTACGTCTATTGTGACCTTTTTGTCCGCATGAACTACAATAATTTTTGCTTTTCTTTCCAAACATATCTCTTCCTGATTTACCGCGCTCCTTCTTTGCAGGTCTTTCAGGGGGCCGCTTGTATTTTGGGGGCAAAACTACTTCGTCTAAATTTTGCTGAGATATCACCCAGTCATCTTTATGTGGTAGAGGATATACAGGAAGATCATACGTTCTCAGTACAGTTTTTGGCTTGTATAGATTAGAGCAATATGGTCCTTTTTCAAGATTCTTGCTATCAAGTACAACACAAGCATGCACACATAGTATCTCATCCAATTGGAATGCATGACAAGAACATTTGTTTTCCTTTAGACAAATTATAAAATATTTCTCCTTATCGTGGACAGTATAGACGTACTCTGAGATTGGTATAACTTGAAAATATTAATACATAAAAAATATTATAAAAAAAAAAATTACAGTAAAATTTACTACAGATTAGCAAATGTATTTTTTTTCAAAGCAGCAAATGCATATTAATATGTCTACAGAATATATACATATTTTTTTCATTACAACACATAGATTTGTTATGAATTTAATAATTTGTATATTAAGATATGTTTCATACAACATATCAAAATTCAAGAAGATATAACATTAAATGATTATATCTATTTTATCATACCTTCATACGTGTACACTCTGCTTCATTCTGTGGGAGAATTGCTTGAAATTTTTCAATAAGATCCGTGCGTGTGTACAATGCCTCCTGTCTGTTTTCACAGTTTCATCTACCAAACATCAATCTAACTTCCTCTAAAAAATCGTATATTGGAAGTTCTCTAGTTGATACCAGTGCAGCATTAATTGACTTGCAATATTTGATGTTAAGGTCCATCCTCTATGAATTGTTGCATATGACCTAGCTCACTTGTCGTATCCCGCCAACTCCAAGTAATCCTTCACCCTAACATCAACTACCTCCACTTTCTCCATTAAATTATGAAATTCAGACTTTGAGTATGATTTCGCCATGGTATAGAAGATTTCCGACAATAGATCATGTGACTTTCTAAAAAAAAATTTCACATTACCCCATAGATGCCACATACAAGCGTAATATGGTACATTATTGTACACACCAGCTACAGCTTTTATAATGCTTGGGTTACGATCGGAAACTACACACATATGTTCTCTTTCACCGTATGTTTTCTTTAAATTCTGAAAGAACCATGTTCAGGATGCATCATTTTCAGAATCTACTATTTCATATGTCAATGAAAATATATGGCCTGAACATTGAACAAATACATTAAAAGTATGATATATACAGACATTAAAAAAATCATATGTATTTTTCAAATACATACAGCTGAAAACAAGTTTAACTGGAATTTAACACATAAATATAACTCATACCTATAATACATATAAATATATCTGGAACCATATCCTTCTCCCAATCAACATCCACAAAAAAATGAATAAGTACTCTAAAAAAACATATAACTTACCAATTATGTGAATGAAATTAATTTCATAAACTTAATTTACAACTTTAATATAAATTCATATTTAAAAAACATAACAAATAAATAGTACAAATATAAATATGTTGTATATACATATTATAAACACATACATCTTTTCATAGAGTCAAATACATTTTGAGAATAGCTTACCGGCTTCATCCGTGGTACATGCAGCTACAAATGTGCCATTGTACAGTCCTCTGAGATAACTTACATCAACAACTATCACAGGTCTACAGTGATCGAACCCTTGTATGAATGTAGTTAGCGCGATAAAAATATACAAAAATTCATTATCTTCATGCTTTTTCATTCGTATATGTGAACCTGGGTAAGTAGTGTTCAAAACATGAATGTATGCAGGTAGTTTTCCATATGATGCCGACGGTTTCCCTCTCAAATCTTCAAGTGCTTGTTCCTTAGCTCGCCAACACATAATATACGTCAAATCCATACCAAGTTCTTCCTTCATGTCACTTCTGATTTCAGTCGCACTGTACTTTCTTTTGTGGTTTTTAAATTTTTGTTTCACCATACCTCCAATTAACCTACTAGTAGCATGAAACTTAGGATAAATCTTATTCTTTATCGGACATGTGTGTTCGGGTAAGAATTCTCTAACACAAAGCATTCCTGATTTGTTGATATCAGATGCACGAAATAAAAAATCACAATTACGTGATTTGCATATTAATGTGTAACTGCAAAATAAAAAAAAAATATTAAATGTAATTTACAACAAGTAAAAAAATAAATTAATCTATATGTATATTTTAAATACATATGTTGTAATACAATTTAACAAGAAGAAAACAATAAATTTTATATATATGATAAACTTACCAGGTTTTACTTGATCTAACAGATCGTAATTGAAACTTCTCTCGAATCGTGTAATCCTTCATCACAAATTTTAACACCCTTTTCGATATATAAACTTGCTCAACCTCAATATGTTTGTGATGTGGGTCCGAGATAATTACTTTAGTTGCATCAATATCCAATACATCCAAATATTCATCTGAATTAGTAACTATCAATGCTCTTTCAGTACTTGTATTCACAACGTTACGCGCAGTGATAGATAGATTCATACTCGCAGTGTTACATATTGATGAACTAACGAATTCATTGAAATTATCCTTTTCTGAAACACTTATGTACAAGGGCAAAGCACTCATTTCCTTTACCTCCCTTTTCTGCATAATGTAGACCTTCAAACCCATGTCATTACGTATACGTATTTTACCTTCAATATCTGTTAACTGATATTCAATTTGAATGCTTTTGCATGTCAAATCGACATCCATGTGCGAAGTTAGTACTTTGCGCAGTTGGTTGTATAAAGGTTTATGCTCAACAATATTGCATCACTGATGTAATCTTCATACTGTTCTTCAATGTTGTTCATATTGCCAATATGTTTAATCAGAACAGGTATGCTTTCCATCGTCAAGGTCCAGAATACTACAAAATATTAAATACAAATTCAATTATATAGTATGTACCGCATACAATTAATAATTTGTATATACACAAACAACATAAAATTCTCACGAAAAATAAATTTTTCATCACAATAATTTGTATCATCTACTATAATTTAAATTTAGCATTTAAGAAGTTTAATTTAGTTTCATACATACATGACGAAAAGGAAATCTTTGATTTTTGAGAAAAAAAGTAGAAAAAAAAAAAAATTTCACCCACAACTTATAAAATTCAAAATATAATATATAAAATTTTCAACTTCATGATCATTAACCCATACTGTTATTAACTTTCAAAATATTTTCGCAATTCCATAAACATGATCTAAAAAGTTTATTTTACCATACCTGTAATAGTGAAGTTGATTATTCAAATATTCTTCGTAAAATACAGAGTTCATCAATTATATTTCAATCTCTCCATTTTTTTTAAATGCTTTTACGTGATGTATATGGAAACCGATATTTGAATTTCAAATTGTGTATTAACGGTTAAGGTAAAACAAAAAGAGTCATTAATGGTAAAGGTATTTGTTAATTAAATGTTGCTTAAAATAAGAAACAGTTTTATCCCATAATTTACTCTAACTGATTAGAGTTTAATAAGGAACCTTTTAACATATTTGTATATGTATTTTTATAGAAATCTTTTACTAAAATACAAAATACATATTGCTATTTTTCATAATTTTAAAACTGTTGCTATAAAAGTTATAATTATGGCTTTACAGTTGCTATTTATGAAATTTTTCCTAAAAAAAATACTATGCAAGATAATGAATTAATCTCTATTATCTTAAAAGTGTGAAGAGTCTTATAAATCACGTTTGAACTTTTTGTCACTAATTAAAAGTCATCTCCTTTAGACAAAATTGTCATCACCTTTTAAATTATGTTTTAAATTACAAAATTTTGTCCTATCCTATTTAAAGTCAATCATGTAAATTTGAAAAACCAAATCCAAAGTAATATTCCAACCAACAAAGTCCTATTCGTTCATATGAATTCAAAATAAACAAACCAACAAAGTCTTATTCTACTTACATTACAAACTCTCCTATTTAAATTAGGTGAATTACTTGAAACCCCCAAAAATAAAAAAGCAAAATCCTATTTTAATTAAATTAGAACAAAGAACTCACTCCTTCTATAAATACGTTCATAACATCGAACTAATTTGTCTCCTATTGTCTCAACTTTTGTCTCTTTTCCAGATTTTTAGATTTAGATACAATTTCTTTCATCAATTCATGTTTTTCATCAACTCAAGTTTTTCTTATGTTTTCTATTCCTATATTGTTGGTAATGTTAGTAATTAATTTAAACACAATATTAATTGTTATATGCCAGCTTAAAAGTTGCTTCATCAATTCACCTTTTTGTTTTCTATTTATCTATAATCTGTATTTATAATCTATATCTATAATCTATAATCTATCTATATCTATATCTATAATATATTAAAAGTGTGAATAATCTATCTATATCTATAATCTATAATATATTAAAAGTGTGAAGATGCTTTTGTATTTATAAATTTAGACAAAATCATCTTTTCACTATTTTTCTTTCAATTATTATTTAATTATATTTATAATATTAACTGAACTCCTAAAATATATATAAAAAAATATATTTGAATTAAGGACTCCTAAAATATATGGAAAGAGATTCTTTTACATCTTTGTTTATTGAAGGTAACTTTTAAAAACTTTTCATACGTATACAAATGCACCTTTTAATTTTAATCTAAAAATAAAATTTTAAAATAATATAGTTTGGTATAAAAGGAAAAGGAATACGAAAGTTCTCTATAATCTTTCTATAATATATTAAAAGTGTGAAGATGCTTAAAAAAGTAATTTAAATTTTTTACCTTCGTTAAAAATCTCCGCAATAGATAAAAATGTCTTTTTATTTGTTATTTTAATAATTATTTAGAAATTAATATTTAATTATTCTCGTAATATGTAGGCCTTAAAATTCAACTAAATTTTGATTATTAAAGTAGATGTAGAATTTGAAATCTACTAAACTTTTAATTTTCAATTCTTTTCCTTATTTAAACTATGCAAGAGTCTTAAATTAATATTTGAAATGAAAAATAGTGTCTACCAATAGAAGTGTTATAATCCAAGTAAACAAGAAATGCTAAGCCCTGAAGTATATTTACTATTTTTTCCGTCAAAAGAAAATTGCTACACTAATTTTCACTAACCTTAAACATGTTGTAGATTCTTTTCAATTTTTACATTGTAACAATATAACACCTTTCATATGCATGTTTATAGGATGACTAAAAACAGACAAAAGCCTATCTATTTAAGAGTTTAAATTCCTTTTTTAATACATATTTTTGTATGCTTATTTGTGTTCAACCTTTCTTGATCTATTCCAATATTTTCACTACTAGCAGATTTTGCTGATGCAAAGAAAAAATATAAATTTACTGAGTAGCTTCTTCTTCGTGAGTGTTAGGACCAACAGAAATAACAAATCAAAATTAAGGTATATGTATGTATGTGTATATATATATATATATATATATATATTAATATATCTTATTCTTTCATGAATTAAACGTGTTGAAAATTTTAGTATTTAAGATTTTAAAATCAGTTGCTTACTTCTTCTTTTTTTTTACAATTATTGAATAATGATGCTTTATTTTGATGAATATTTATTGTAGATTTTGTGATATAGTTGTATTTAACTCTAATTTACACCTATTTTACGTTTTCTCTTCTTATTTTCAGAATTAGAATTTCCAAAACTAGAATGAGATGAAGATTTTCGTTCACAATATTATCTACTTTAAAGAAGAACGATCTTTCTTATCAATAAGGGCCAATTAAAACAAGATTTGTTATTTTTTATTTTGTTTTACTATCAAATTGTAACACTTCAAACATTCGAGTTAGATTTATTTATATACATTCCACATTCTGTGTAAATTATATCAATTGTATCCATAGTTATATCATTTTAATTTATATTACCTTACATATATGGATTTTCAATTGCTTTTCTTTGCATGTTTGAGATGTCGTTCTATAACTTCGACAGTTTTTCTTAATTAGTCTAAAGTTGTTTATATATATTTTACATTCTACGTAAAGTATATCAATTTTATTTGTAATCGTATTTTTTTAATATATATTACCTTACATGATTTGATTTTCAATTGTTTCTCCTCTCGTGTTTAGGGTGTCGTTCTATAACCTTGATAGTCTTTTTTAATAAGTTTAAAGTTTTTTTTTTAATACTTTTATATGATTTTATATAATTTTATATGAATGTATTAATTTTTGTTCAAGTGTTTTCATATTTAAAAAAAAAATCATCAATTTGCTTATTAATTCAAACATGTTTTTTTTTATAATATTAAAATAATTTTATCAAATTGAACTCGTTGAACGAGGTACACGCGCGGGATGCGTAACCTAAGACTAGTAATAATAAATACGTAACCCTGTTATAATAATTAATACATATAGCATTCTTAATGTTCCCAAGTCCATCATCATAATTTTATATCAATATTTTAACTGTTACACACCATATCAAAGTGCTACACGTTAACTGTTAGCTTATCAAAAATTTCACGTCTCACAAGATATCACTAGACAAAACATACCACACATCTGCATAGTTAAAATATGTTAATCTAATATCCTTTGTAGTTTACACAATATTACTTTAATGAACATGAACTTCCCACTTTCAACCCTTTTTTTTTCAGCATGTAACAAGATTTTAATAAAGAAATATTAAACTTTATTTTTGTACCCTAAAAAAAAAATATGCCAATCAATCTTATCTTTTCCTTTTCTTTTGTTGCGCCTACAGTTGTTTTCATTAATGAATCACGCTTTTTTTTTGGTCAATAAATAATGACAAAATTAAAATTTGATTCAACTCACTAATAAATAACAATATTAAATTTAAACTAATCAATACTAATAAAAAACAATACTCATACAAACAACTATTTATACATGATTCTTTATTCACTAACTCTTATCAATAAAAATAAATAAATTAAAAATCATCACTCTTTCATGTTTATGAGACCACCACCAATCAAGTGATTAATTTCTTCAGGGTGCTCAAAAAGCCTACTGCTTCCAAGCTTGTGATGTCAACATAATTTTCAGAGAGAAAGTTAGCCTCGGGATTTCTCTCTTTCTTCTTTATTGATGCTTGATAAAGATCAATCAAGTGTTTGAGAGCACGACAGTAACGACTTCCAAGCTTATGATGTCAACATTGTTTTTAGAGAGAAAGTTAGCCTCGGGATTTCTCTCTTTCTTCTTTAGTGATGCTTGATAAAGATTAACCAAGTGCTTGAGAGCACGACAGTCACATGAATAATGTCCTTTTCCACCACACCGGGAACAAGTAATTGCTTCACGTTTATCTTCTTTTTTTTTGTTGTTCGATGAATGATTAACACCCGTAACAGGTTTCTTTCTTGGTCATCATGACCACGACCAGGGCTGCGACCTTTTCCACGCCTAGCATGGTGAGCGCACATCATTCACTTAAGGGAATGATGCAGATCCAGTTGGTCAGTTCTCATGATTTTTCATCAACAAATCATTATTTTGGTCAGCCACGAGAAGATGAGAACTCAGCTCAGTATACTTCTTGAAACCTTTTTCTTGATATTGTTGCTGTAATAGCACATTCGAGGCATGAAAAATGGAGAACGTCTTTTCTATCATATCATTATCATTGGCTGTATCTCCACATAGTTTCAATTGAGAAAAAATTCTAAACATGACAGAATTATATTTATGAACAAACTTATAGTCTTGAAATCTTTGATGCATCCACTCATATAGTGCTTTCGGAAGGATGACTATCTTAAGTGATCAAACCTTTCTTTTAGGCTATTCACAATAAGAGTGGATCCTCAGTAGTAAGGAACTCAATTTTCAGAACTTTGTCAAGATGATAACGCAAGAAAATCATAGCTTTAGCACGATTTTGACTAGATGTTGTGTTTTCATTCTTTATGGTGTCTCCAACACCCATAGCATCTAGGTGGATTTCAACATTCAACACCCATGAAATATAGTTCTTGCCCAAACTTTGAAGGGCAACGAACTCACACTTCGTAAGATTGTTAGCCATAAAAAACAGAAGAAAAATAATAATACCTTAGCCTTAGCCTTCAAATTTGAGACGGTAGAGTCTCGTGATAACGTATTATAAAATAAGAAAGAATGGAAAAGAAGAATAAAGAATAGAGAGTAATCATTATTTCTCTTGAGGGATAATTTACAAAAGCCCTTTTATTTATAAAGAAAATTTGCTCCTAGTTTCACACTAAAAGACAGATACATCAAATCTTGATAGACATCAAATAGATCTTGATACACATTCACTATAATTGAAATATATCATAACAATAGTCCTATTTATGTTAGTATCTGATATGGTAATATCTATTATTTTTTATTCTCTTCATTATTGTTTTGAATTATTTTTATTTTAAATTGAGCTTTATCAGAAATAACTTTTCTATCTCACATCTGAGGTAATAATATAAATTGTGAATTGTTATCCTCTCTCTGCAGATTCCATTTTGTAAAAATATACTAGGTTTGGTGGTATTTTATTGTTGCTTACTTTCTAAAAAGTTCAAAATTCGCTTTTTAGTGTCTTCCTCAAAATTTGAAGTGTTGCGACAATCAATCATTATATTGAAGTAATGTCATACTATTTTGATATCATTATATCATCTTACCAAATTTTTCATCTATATTTTATCATTCTAATTTTATTCTATATGCTTTTCATTAAAATTTTGTCATTGTTGATATTCTTACTTGATATTCTTGTTTTAGTTATTATTACAATTCATTAAATTTAAATATATCAACTAAAAAAATATGATTTTACATCTAAAAAGAATTAAAATTTTCATATTTAAAACTTCTAGGACGGCATGACTTCCTGGTTTCCATAATTCTTCCTTTTAGTCCAAATTAAATTGTTCCATAACTGCTACAAATTCCTTTAGCATCCCAAACAACCCCACCACCCCCACCACCCTACCCCCACGCCCAAAAAAAAAACTATAGTAAGGGAGACTTCTCTATGGATGGAGAGGTAATAGAACTAAATTTTGTTGTTTTTTTGATTAATATCTGTGAATAATCTATTTGATATTTTATTTATCCTATTTTGATTGTCAGAGTTATCTATTACATGTTAGTTGGAGGTATCTGTTGAAATCAATCAAATTTGCAAACAGTTAGGCATCCAAAAGAGAAACATAGTTACAAATTTTTATTGTCGATCAATATAATATCACTATCTAATTACAAAACTGTTAAATCAAATAAAGGCATCTATGAGCTCTCTTTGAATTCTTTGTAAGTTCAATCCCTGCTTTAATCTCTTTTTATATTTGTGTTGTGCACTTGCAAGTTGCAACCTTGTTATCTACAACTTTGTCCTAAAATTATTTTCAGTTTCTTGCCTTCCATGTGTGATAAATCATAGGATCCCAAATTGCATAACAGATTGTTTTTGCATTAAACTTTAATTAGAGTCTTACACTTCTAATAATTTAATTTAGTAGCCCCTTTTGCCTTCTCTTTGTTTGACATGATCACATGAATGAGATCTAATTTAAGGATTATAACCTTAGTTTAACAAAAAGGTCGGGATAGAAAAAAATAATAAAGAAGAAACAAGTTGACTCTTCTCTTTTTCACTGTTAAGTGCATGCCTATGACAAATGAACATTTATTACCAGTGATGTTAGGGGTCCCTACCATTATCCCAAAGCTAAATCTATTTAGGACTTTATTCCAATCACGTAATATGAGTCTTTCAAATAAATTCAGTAGAAAAAATGGAACAAATAGAAATAAAATAATTAATACACATGAAAAGGCCAAGTGCGTTTGTTTTTCAACTCTACTAGATTTCTGCAGTACTACAACCATATTAATAGATTACGTTGAGGTGTTAAAATTAGTCTAAGAAATTATAATTTGCCTAATACATTTAAGTTTTGGTTGATTATTGACTTGCCTATTTATGTTTCAGTCAATCAAAATTTAGGTTAATATTTAGTTCAAATCAATCCATAAGAAATTTTATCAAAAGATTTCGAAAGACGTTTTATTTGATATGTTATATATACTCACAATAAAGAAGAGTACTAATTTTATAAAATACTAAAAAGTTATAAAAGAAATAATGAACAAATAAAGCAAAGAAATAATGAACAAATAAAGCAATTAAAACTTGAGTTGAGGTTGGATTATGATTTACTCCCTCCGTTTTAAAATAGTTGGCCCATTTTGACTTGGCATTCCCCTTAAGAAAATATTTATTAGGGGTTTATTTTACCAAATTAGCCTTATTAATCATGCTTTGAAAATATAAATTTGAGTAAATATACTTTGTTTAGTCATTTAATGTTGAGGGTAATCAGAAGGGACAATTAAATTGAAACAAATATTTTTAGAAAGAGGACTAATTAAAACGAAACGGAGGGAGGCAGTATATGTTAGCTCATTTTATACCAAATTTAATCAGTATTGACTCACAAATATGCAGGCCAATTTAATCTGCTTAAATTAATTCAATGCAATAACAACACACACGCAAACAAACAATAAGCGTTTAAAGAAGAATACGTAAGGTGTAGCATATCCATGTCATTATAACGTTGAAATCAAGATGCAGAAGCAAGTGGAGGACCATGACCTACCTGTCAATGAAGCAAATGAAAACTATGAAAAATCAAAATTTAAATCTCAATGTTAACAAGAAAACATTAGATAATTATTTTTTCCATCACTTAGTGTTGATAGAAGGTAAACGATCAATCCCAAAATCAATAACTTCACTAAAAATGTTCAAAATTTAATATGCATATATATATATATATAAATAAAGCAACTTTTGTCCTACACATATAATACAATTTTCTATTTGATCGCACTTAAATGATTTAGGTGGACTTGGTGCTTTTCCTTTGTTTATTATTCTTCTTCCTCCTCTTCAAAAACTTTGCTCAATGTTGGTTAACAGAGATTCCATGGCTTTTTATATTGTAAATCATCGTAAATTTCGATTTATTTTTGGGTTAATTCCGAACTAAAAAAGAATAAATTAAAGGAAAAATTAACATAAACATACGATCTAACTTATCATATTTACACTAATTTTCATCCTAACAAAGTAATTTATACAAATTTCAACTAATTATGTATCTTTGTTGTATGTATAGAGAGCTAATTATATATCTCGATAAACGCAAAATAAAAAAAAATGTATCGGAAGCTAATTATGTGTCTTTCCAAAGGAAAAAATATTTTCATTGGATGTATTATGCATCTCGACAAGTTCAAAATAAGAAAAAATATATCGGGAACTAATTATGTATCTTTACAAAGAAAAAATTGTATAATTATATGTTTCAACAGACCCAAAATTGATATTTTTAGTAATTATGCATGAATAAACTTTAAACTATCGAGATTTATATATGTTGTTTATCCATTATTAAATTGAGATATCCACGAGCGAAACCCATTACCCACATTAAACCAAAAATGTATGTAGTTTGGGACCGTTAGGCCAAACGTCATACAAATATTGCAATATCTTTATTTTTTATAGCAACTTCGTCAAATATGAACCATGCCAACTTTTAAATTTGTCTCAAGTGTTTGGGACTGCTAGGCCAAACATTAGATATTCATGTGTGACCCCTTGGTCATATGATAGACCATACCAACATATATAATTTTCATGTTGATCTTGTATTTACACACTTCGATTACAACTAGAAAAAAAAAACCATTGAACTTTGATTATAACCCCAAAATAGGGTGTTTGTAAATAAATATTAGAAGCAAGTTGAGGCCATTGCTACAAAAAAAAAAAAAAAAAAAAAATCCTATGTTGTATAGCCTGGACAAATGAACCTAAATTAGTGTACATCCAAAAATTGCGTCTTGCCATATGTCATCAATCATCCAATTGCCTGAATAAATTCAAAGGTCCTCTTTATAGGATGTTTACTTTGTGTATATTTAATTCCTTCATGTTTGTTCACAAGGATAACTTTTCTATAAATAATAAATTTCTACAACTAACCTACATTATTAGGGATTAAATAAATCTTAGATTACAAAGCCAAGATTTAATAATACTACTTATTTATTCTTGTGTATGGTGCACATATATGTTAATACAAGCTAATGAGACTTTGATAATTATCAGACATAATACTACAATTCTGATCATCCATGGACATATATTTGTATTTCCCATTTCTGTTCTTTGTTCTTTATATCATAAGCTATCATTTTCTTAACAAGTTAAGAAACCTTCCACCTAGTCCATTTCCAGTGCTTCCTTTCATAGGCCATCTCTATTTATTGGGTAAACCTTTCCATAGAGCTTTATTCAAAGTGTCGAATCGCTATGGTTCAATAGTTTTTCTTCAATTTGGATCGCGTCTTGTTCTCCTTGTCTCATCGCCTTCAGTAGCAGAGGAATGTTTTACGAAAAATGACATTATCTTTGCCAATCGTCCTGATTTTCTTAGTGGTAAGTATTTCGGGTACAATTTTACTAGCCTCGCGTGGTCATCTTATGGAGAGCACTGGAGGAATCTTCGAAGAATTTCCTCTCTTGAAGTTTTTTCTTCGTATAGAATTCAGACACTGTCTGGCATCCGTTCTGATGAAATAAATTACCTGATTCGGAGACTCTCTATGGAGAGTTCGGAAAAAATTGTGGAGATGAAATCGTCTCTTTTTAACTTCACGTTCAATGTGATATCGCGAATGATTGCAGGGAAAAGGTACTATGGAGAGAAAGTAGAGAACTCGAAAGAAGCAAAGTTGTTCCAGGATATATCAAAGGCTACAACAACCACTATTCCAAAGGCGAATATTTTGGATTTCTTGCCATTTATGAGGTGGTTTGGATTGCATAGTGTTGAGGAAAAGATGAGGGAATTACAGGAGAAGAGAGATAAGTTTATGCAAAAGGAAATAGACGAGCATCGTCGATTAAAGACAAGTGGATCAGCAGAGGTTGTGGCAGGGAAAAAGAAAACAATCATGGAAGTCTTGTTAGATTTACAGAAAACAGACCCTGAATACTACACAGATGAAACTATTAGAAACCTAATGTTGGTAAGCCTATCAGAACATTGATCTATATGTTTTGTTTTTTCTTTTGTTACATGCAGATCCACTTGGAAGATTATTTTCAGTATTTTCTTTGCTTGTTGTTCTCTTGAGTTAATAATAATAACCCCTGTGAGCCGAGGGTCTATCAGGAACAGTCTCGCTACCTCTGAGGTATATAGGGGCAAGGTCTGCGTATACTCGACCTACCACGGACCCTATTTTTTGGAATTATATTTGGTATGTTGTTGCTGTATCTTGAATTAATAATATGACGAGCTTCAGGTGGAACTTAACGCAAATTGGTATACTGCTGGTGTTTCTTAACAATTAAAAAGACATGCTTAGCTGAATCTAAATGCTTCTGTACCAAGATTCCTTATGTTTGTTTCACAACGAGTGTCTCTTTCCTAATTTGAGAACTCTTTAATTTCAACATCACACGTTGCATGTTCATGATCACGAGATTAAAGGACATTTCTGATACGTTATACACATTTAATTTAACAATATTAAATTCTGTCTCAAGTCAGACTTAGACAGACATAGTATAAGCATGTGATATTGACTATTCCAATTCTACATATGTATACCTACCCTGGATATAGATCTTGAAATGAAAGCTATAGTGGAACTTTCAAAGTCATTGACCCTACAGAGTGTCTTTTCTTCTATGTCTACTGCTCCTTTGAATGTTGAATAGTTTTATACACACTATTTTCTTATGTATGCAGGTCCTTCTCCAAGCTGGATCAGACACTTCAGCTGTAACACTAGAATGGGCTTTTTCACACTTGCTTGACAATCCAGAAATTTTAAAGAAAGCACAGACTGAAATCGACAACCATGTTGGACAAGACCGGTTAATTGATGAATCCGATTTGCCTCAACTTCCTTACATCCGATGCATCATCAATGAGACATTGCGGATGCATCCAGCAGCCCCTTTACTTGTGCCTCATTTATCATCAGAAGAGTGTAAGGTTGCAGGCTATCGAGTTCCACGTGGAACAGTCCTATTAGTGAATGCATGGGGGATACATCATGACCCTAAGGTATGGGCGGACCCTGAAAAGTTCAATCCTGATAGATTTATAGGCTTTGAATGTTTCAAAGAGAGCTGCAAGTTTATTCCGTTTGGATCAGGCAGGCGAGGTTGCCCCGGTGAGAACCTAGCAATCCATGTCATTGGATTGGCATTGGGCTCACTTCTGCAATGCTTTGAGTGGGATAAGCCCAACAGGGAGATAATCGATATGAGCGAAGGCACTGGATTCACACTTTCACCAAAGGTTCAGCCTCTATTGGCAAAATGCTCTCCAAGACCACACATGGTTAAACTTCTTTCCAAAATTTGATCCTAGTAATAAGTAAGTAATAACCAAGCATCTAATAATGTATGCCATTACTTCCACATGAATAACTATACATTTTTAAGATCTAATTTTCATATTCTATCATTTAGCAACCTAACTTTATAATGACAAGTACGAAAAATAAAGAGGAATCGTGGGGGGAAGAAGAGCAAATCATTTTTTTGAAGCAAGATTGTAGCAAATTAAAGCATAACACCATATAGGCAATAGAAGTTCAATGTTGGTAACTATGATCTTGCAGAGTGTTCAATTGTTTATAGAGAACATCGATTTTAGGCCTTGCATTGCCGCGCTATCAAAAAGATAATATGCATATCTCAAATATCAGAAATATTGTTATTATTTTACAGAGTCATAGGGCTAGTAAATCATACATATGGAAGCCACATCTAAGTTCAATAAAAGTGTCATAACCAAAAGAAGTGGTATACATGTTAGAATAGTTGACTCGATTAGTCTAAGCTTTTGCACAAATTGCTCTTTTTAGGTTACTCTTTAGAAACTGAAATTTAAGTTCAAGTTAAATCATTTTGATCAATACTACTTTATAGATAGATTAATTGATTTGCTTAGTCTATATTCTGACATTTTGTACATATTGTCTTCTTTGAGACCATTCTTTACCTTAAGTTTCTTGTTAATTCAACCTATTCAACTTCCTTTATTGTTTCGGAGTTGCGATTTTAAGATGCAGTTATGACATTTGGGCTAAAGTTTATGGGTTGAATAATTGATTAGTTTAATCTAAATCAGTATGATTTCATATGGTCTAGCTTCGTTCAAGCAACAGATACTAGTCAACTTAGAGGATGTAAATTCAGAGTCATTTGAAATTTGGATTAGGGCTTTCGGAGTAGTCGGTCTAGCCCTGTACCGGCATGGCTATGACTTCTCTAGGAAATTGTGCAGCAAAAAATTCAAAATTTGAGATATCAACAACAACACTATCAATTTCAGCCCATATTTGTAAAAAGAGTTCATTTAATCCATATTTAGTGAATTGGATCACTTATATTTCAAATGGATAAATATGGACTTCGACTCAGACTCATTTTAAAAGCTCATACAAATATAGATAAAATGGGTAAAATATGAATACTCATTTAAACACAGAGATCACTCACCTATATTTAAAGTTTCAGTTTTTTTTTTCAAATATTAATACTAGTAATTGTGAAATTTATGATAAAAAAGATTCTTATCTGAATAATAATAATAATAACACGGGTAATCCAGAAAATTTTAAATTGCAATTGCTTGATAACGAAAATGAAAATCAAGACCTCTTCGCGTTTAAAAAACCTCTTGTGAGTATTCTTTTCGATTATAATCGGTGGAATCGACCATTTCGCTACATAAAGAATAATCGATTTGACCAAGCCGTAAAAACTGAAATGTCACAATAGTTTTTTGACACATGTAAAAGTGATGGAAAACAAAGAATATCTTTTA